>NW_005200170.1:566100-568710 GCF_000372725.1 Emiliania huxleyi CCMP1516 | reverse complement strand
GTCTTAGGCACCTACTTCCTGTTTCCCTATGTTTTTTTTTTTTTTTAGGATGGGGGGGGGGGGGCGGAGAGGCAGAGAGGGCAGGAGGACGGCGCGCGCCCTCGCGGTCAGCCGACGCGAGATATGGGGAGATGTGGGGAGATATGGGGAGATCGCGCCCTCGCGGTCGGCCGACGCGAGCAGCTCCGCCGCCCACACGAGCTTGAGGACGGGCGCACGGTGGCCGCGCAGGCAGGCAGCGCTACTGGCCTAGCCCGGGAAGGCGCCGCGAAGGGTAAGGGAAGGGTGCGGGAAGGGTGCGGGAAGGGTGCGGGAAGGGTGAGGGAAGGGTGCGGGTAGAGTGCGGGGAGGGTGAGGGGAAGGGGGTGGAAGGGTGCAGCAAAAGCGCCGCCGCATCTCATTGTCTTCACGAGGTGCGGCGAGAGGCACGGCACTTTCAAAGTGCAAGGCCCAGTGCGGGCAGGTGAGTTGTGTGTGTGTGTGTGTGTGTGTGTGTGTGTGTGTGCGTGTGCGTGCGTGTGCGTGCGTGTGCGCGTGCGTGTGTGCGTGCGTGTGCGTGTGCGCCTCTGCAGGCCGGTCGAGGCTCCACAGGCGAATCGACTTGTCGTACGAGGCAGAGAGGGCGTGCTGCGCCGCGCCTGCAGGACACTTCCGAGACATCCGAGACACTTCCGAGACATCCGAGACACTTCCGAGACACTTCCAGAGAGGGCGTGCCTCCGCCGCCGCACCTCCGCCGGCGCACCTCCGCCGCCGCACCTCCGCCGCCGCACCTCCGCCGCCGCACCTCCGCCGCCGCAGAAAAGAGACAGAGACGCACGCGACGCGAGACCGACGCCGCTGCAATCTCGCCGCTGCAATCTCGGCCCGATCTCGCTACTGCAATCTCGGCCCGATCTTGGCTAGGCGTCGCCCGTCAGCGGCGTGTGCGGCGCAGGTGATCCCGTCCGAGTGGCCGCAGCTGCGCGTGTAGAGTGTCCTGGGGGGGGGGGGGGGAAGGGGAAGGGGGAAAGGAGGGGGGAGGTGAGCAGTAGGCGAGGGGAGGTGTGGGCAAATCTCGGGCGCGCGTCTGCGGAGCGGCACGAGCCTGTCTCTAAACCTCTCCCTCTCCCTCTCCCTCCCTCTCTCCCTCTGGCTCTCTGCCTCTCTCTCTCTCTCCCTCTCTCTCTGTCCCTCTCCCTCTCTGTCCCTCTCCCTCTCTGCCTCCCTCCCTCTCCCTCTGCCTCTGCCTCTGCCTCTCCCTCTCCCAAGATCGCCTCTTGCGGCGAGGCTCCGCCCGCGCCACAGGCTCGACGCCGCCCTGGTCCGCCGCCCGGCCGGCCGCCTTGTCGGCGCGCGCCGGCCCGCCGCACTCGCTCCAGCACCCCGACAGGTCGACTTCGTGCAGCGAGTGGTCGGCGCCTCCGGCCACGGCGCTGTCGCCCGACACAGAGAGGCAGAGCAGAGGGCGGTCGGAGGCGTCGTGGGCGCGGACGGGTGGCCGGTCGGGGCCAGCCAGCCACGCCAGGGCGGCGGAGCCGGAAAGCAGAGGGGGCGGGCCGAGGGGAGGATCGGTGACGCCAGTGGAGCGGGCGCCGCTGCCGAGCGGCCGAGCGTTTGGCGCAGTCGAGAAGGCTGGCTCGTGCGCAAGGGCGTGCGGATCGACGTCCGCGGCGTCGAGGCTGAGCGCCGCGTAGAAGCGCGCCATGTACTCGTCCGTGTGGCGATGCGAGGCGGCCATGCCGGTCGACGCGTCTGCGGCGGGAAGCCGCGGCGGCGGCGGCCGACCAGGCATTGCTGTCCTTTGCGCTCGCCAACGCAGCGAGACGAGGCGGCGCGCCGGCCGAGGGCGCGGCGAGGGTGCGCGGCGAGAGAGGGGCGGGCGAGCGGCGAGCCCGGGTGTCCGCGGTGACAAGAGCGGAGCGGCGGCCGAGGGGGAGGCCGACGCTGAGCGCGGGCACACCCACAAGGCACGTGGCGGCGGGCCGCTTCAAGAGGCCCCCGTTCCACAGCAGCGTCTTCACTCTTCTCGGCCTCTTGGCTAAGATCAAGTGTAGTATCTGTTCTTATCAGTTTGATCTCTGGTATGCCGGTCACTGACCGGCACAATGATCAAATTGATTTTTCTCCGGGGCTGTCTGCGCTGGCTTGCCAGCGCAACAGCGCTCGTGGTTCCACGCTTGCACGTTCGAGGAATCGCGCACCCGTCTGTAAATTTGTCTGTTCTCTCTCTCTCTCTCTCCTAGCTCGTCTCTCTCTCTTCTCTCTCCTAGCTCGTCTCTCTCTCGTCTCTCTCTCTCTCTCTCTCTCTCTCTCTCTCTCTCTCTCTCTCTCTCTCTCTCTCTCTCTCTCTCTCTCTCTCTCTCTCTCGTCTCTCTCTCTCTCTCTCTCTCTCTCTCTCTCTCGTCTCTCTCTCTCTCTCTCTCTCTCTCTCTCTCGTCTCTCTCTCCAACTCTCCCCCCCCCCTCTCTGACTCTGTCCTCCCATCTCTCGCTCTCTCTCGCTCGCTCTCTCGCTATCTCTCGCTCTCTATCTCCTAGCTATCTCATGGACATAGCATGCCTCAAGCTCGTCCCGAGCGTGCAGCCTACACGAGGAATTGCGTATAGCCGTACTGCCTACACTTCTTCT
>NW_005200170.1:548106-566000 GCF_000372725.1 Emiliania huxleyi CCMP1516 | reverse complement strand
GCTCGCTCGGCGGCGGCGGCGGCCGCGGCCGCCGCCGCCAACACGCCACGCCGCGGCCGCCGCCCAGCTCTGAGACTTGGGACGTGGGCGGCTGGCAGCTCGTAATCGCCGACGGGCACGCGGTGCTGCCTGAAGGCATGACGCACCTGCCGGCCCGCGCTTTCCGCAACCGAACCTCTCTCGTCTCGGCCGCCTTCTCGCGCAGCCTTGCCTCGATCGGCAGTAGCGCCTTCTCCGGCTGCTCCGCCCTCTCCTCCATCACCCTCCCCGCCGGCCTCGTCGCCATCAACAACTACGTCTTCGAACGCTGCTCCGCCCTCACCTCCGTCGTTCTCCCCGCCGGCCTCACCTCCATCGGCAGCTGGGCCTTCCTCGGCTGCTCCTCGCTCGTCTCCATTACCTTTCCCGCCGGCCTCACCTCCATCGGCGACGGCGCCTTCAGCCGCTGCTCCGCCCTCACCTCCATCCACCTCCCCGCCGGCCTCACCTCCATCGGCTTCCACGCCTTCGCCGGCTGTTCCTCCATCGCCCGCGTCACCTTCCCTGCCAGCCTCACCTCCATCGGCGGCTTCGCCTTCGACGGCTGCTTCGCCCTCGCCCACGTCACCGTGCCAACCACCGCCGAGCTGCTCAGCCAGGGCCTCTTCCGACACCCCACCACCGTCCTCCGCCTCCCGCCCGCAAGGATGCGCTGGTACGAGGCGGTGGATCGGACTCTGGCCTACAAGCGCTTCGCTCTCGAGCACAAGGCTGACCTTCTTGGCTGGCTAGAGCGGGCCAACATCAGGCTCGGCTCTTACGGCCCGGACGGCGCGGCGCGCCAGCGCGACCGCGAGGCGTTCGAGGGCGACTTCGGGCCGGACGCGTCGCCGGGCGAGGGCGGCAGCGGCGAGGCGGCGGTTCCGCACGCGGCGCTGTCGTGGGACGACCCGAACGTAGCGGCACTCGAGCCGCCGGTGCGTACGCTGCGCGATGAGAACGAGCGGCTGAGGCGCGCCGCGGAGGGCGGTGACTTTCGGAGGATGCGGCAGCGTGTCGATGAGGGAGCTCGACCCTCCAGCAGCGGCTCTCACGGCCCGGACGGCGCGGCGCACGTCGCGCCGTTCCAGCCGCCGCGCCCAGCCTCGCGGCCGCAGGGTCTGCTGCGGCAGCGCTCGAGCTCAGGGGGCGCCGTGCGGCACTCTCCCGCCGTTGCCTTGTTGTCGTCCAGCGAGGCGGCGGCTCGGCACGCGGCGCTGCCGTCGCAGCAGCCGGCCGCCGAGGAGGAGGACGACTCGGAGGAGGAGGACGAGTCGGACGTAGAAGCAGGATTGGTCAGCAGCTTCGAGCCGAGAGGGAGAGCTCGAGAGCGGCGCTGACACTCAATCAGTCTTCGCCGAAATAAGAGGGAAGCCGGCGAAGTTGCGGCTGCGCAGCGGCAGAGAGAGCTGAGAGGCTCGTCACTTTTAACAGTGTTGCGTTCAAAAGAGCGGGGAAGAATTCTTGAATATTGAAATAGAAGCCTCTCTCACAGCACACGCTGGAAAATCAGCGCAAGAATTTACGCTTAAGGATTATTCGTTGGGGAAGGCTCGAACCGACACCCGCCTCGCACGACCACGAGTCGAGACACGCCTTGACGGTCCGTGCCGTTGACGCCTCCAAGTTTGCATCAAGCGGTTTCAACGCCTCTGCGATCGAGGACCTGGCCACGTTTCCACGCTTCCTGGTGTTGAGGACTTCATGAAGACAGGCTACAACGCCTTGACCGGAGATCCAGACATGTCGCTTCCCACAGCAGCTCGGTCTTCTCAGACTTCGAGTACACCGGGACGTACAGTTTTGGGTCGGCAACGTTTGCGATTCCCGAGCGTCTCGTCAGCCCGCAGCGTACAGCAACTTGTGCCGCGGAGACCACTACCTACAGCGAGATCTACACCACCTTCGAGTCCTCACTCCGGTCGCACTTCGAGTCCTCACTCCGGTCGCAGGCAAAGAGCTTTCAGCTACGAGCAGGTGAGCGACTGGAGGTGCCTATCAAATCTGCGGAGGTGGGGGCGGAGACCACCCTGAGGAACGCCCTCCAGTTCCTCCTCCTCTGCGTCCACGTCTTACCAGAGCAAGTACGAGCAGGGGTTTACGCAGGGCTTTAGTGCCGAGGTCAAGGCATCGGCCTTCGATGCAGCGCTCAGCCTCAGCGCGGTGACAGAGGACGATTTCAACCAGCATTTCGTGGACTCCGTCGAGGCGCTCGGCGACGCACATCCCTTGACGCGGCGCTCGATTTCTTCAATGACTTCGGCACTCACGTGGTAACTTGGATGAGGATCGCGATCGGCGGATACCAGCGGCATACCGCATTGTTCACTTCCGATGAGTCCCAGGAAACCGTGTTGCGTGTATCAGTACAAACAACGCTCGACCACAGCTCCGGCTTCAGCATTATGAACATCGGATTCGGCAGTGATCGACAGGAGATGACGGAGGGCATTGAGGTGACCGAAGAGGGAACCACATACTACCTGAGGGAGGGTGTAGAGGATGTAGAGTGTAGAGCGCTGTAGAGCTGTAGAGATGTAGAGCGCTCTGGAGCGCTGTAGAGCTGTAGAGCTCTACATCCGGCGCGGGACAGAGCGATGCAGATGTAGAGCGATGTAGAGGCGCTCTACAACGTGAAATCTCTACAACAAACTCTACATCATAAGCGGCGAATGAGGCACGGTCGCTCTCCGACATGAGGCGCGTTGCACTTGCCAGTGCTGCCCTGGCCTTCTGTCTGCCCGCTCAATGGGTGGCAGGTGCCTCTGCTGCTGTGGCATGCCTCACGGCTGCGACTGGCCGGCGCCTCGGCGCGTCAGCTCGGCTCGGCGTAGCGATAGTGGCCAGCGCAACTCGCCTGGACTCAACGCTCAGCCTGGAGCTCCCGCACGCGCGCTGGCGCGAGTCATGGCGTATGCAACGCGCCTGAATGCTCGCCTCGCCTCGCGCAAATGCGACCGTCCTCGCAGCCGACAGTCCACCGCCTGCTAAAGAAGCACAGCGACGAATGCGGCACCGGCGACGCATGGCAGGCTGGTCATGACGCAGTTATAGGGTGTTGTGTACCGTCGGAGTGACTCTCTGTGTGTCAGGGGTAGTCAGGGCCGCCATCAGAGCTCCAGTAAGCTCGGAGACACCAGACACCCCATTAGCGCGGCTCGACCTCTTTGAGTCACTGCCTTCCCGGCGGTTTGGCTGTAGAGCCTCTACAACAAACTCTACAGCAAAATCGCGCTCTACATCGCTCTACAACGCAGTTCGTCACGCGGCGGATGTAGAGCTCTACAGCTCTACAGCGCTCCACAGCTCTACAGCTCTACAGCGCTCTACACTCTACATCCTCTACACCCTCCCTCAGCATACTACAGGTCATCGCTGCTGTCCGTTGGCGGCAACTCGAACGCGGACTCCGCCGGGGCGTACTGCGATTCCATCCACAACCTCGCGCTCGAGGGGAACGGGGTGGCCACTGTCCTGGCTGCGCTCGCCGGGCGAGCCCGCAGCGAGGAGGAGCGAGGCGGCGCGCCGGCCGAGGGTAGGGTGCCCACAGGACCCAAAAGAAAATAGCTTTGCGACTCAAAAAGGGACGCACGCGGCAAATCTGATGTTGGCCAGTTCCAATAGGAGCGAGGCCTCTTCCGTTGGGGGACCGAGTACATAGGAAACGAGGGTTCCCCATTGTGAGCCGCTCCAGCGCGAGCGTGACACTGCACTTGGCGCCGAGCGCCCGCGGCTCAGACCTTGTGCAAGCCACCCCTCGGTGGAGGCACCGGTCCGGACCGATGGCGCTCGGTGTGGAGCAAGCAAGACCCCCCCCCCCCCCCCCCATCGGGGCGCGCTCGCCATTCCAACGGCCGCCAGGAGCACCAAGAGGACTCCTCATGGCTGCCTCCAAGTGGGCTTCGACCGGCCTCGGCTGGGGGGGCGGGTTGTCCCGGTTGCGGACGCTTTCTGCAGCCCCCTGGGCGCGACTCAGCACCCCAAAACTGCCCCTCGGCGGCATACAGCACACTGCCAGCCAGCCTCTTCCTCCTCCTAAGGGCTGTACTATAGGCCATATTGCGCCGCCTCCTACTGGCAGCCGGGCGGGCGCGCGCCGCGGGCGCCTCGGCGCGCGCACGGCTCGCAAAGTTCGAACGAGTACTGCCGCCCGGCCGCCTCAAGGCTGCCGGACGGCAGTACTCGCCTCGCAAGGCGCGCACCGGCTGCTCTGGCTGCTGCGCCGGCGGCCGCTGCGCTGGCCGCTGCTGCGCCGGCTGGCGGGCGGTACGGCCGCCGGCGGCCGCTGCACCCGCGCCTCCCCTCGCGGGCGCCGTCGCGCCGCGCGCGCCCAACTCTGCTGGTACACGGCACGCGCGCGTCACACAGCCGCGGAGAACAGGCGGTGCTGTGCGCGAAGCGCGCGCGATCTCGTACTTTTAAGGCTGGATCCGGCCATTCCAAGGGTATACCTTTGAGAATCCCCAGCGTCCCACCCTCCTAGTCACACTCTCAATTTCTCGACTGGCCAACACGAAGTGCTGCGATCTGGGGTGGCCCATTTCTTTTTTATTTTCTTTTTTTGGGCCCTGTGGGCACTCTACCGAGGGCGCGGCGAGGGTGCGCGGCGAGAGAGGGGCGGGCGAGCGGCGAGCCCGGGTGTCCGCGGTGACAAGAGCGGAGCGGCGGCCGAGGGGGAGGCCGACGCTGAGCGCGGGCACACCCACAAGGCACGTGGCGGCGGGCCGCTTCAAGAGGCCCCCGTTCCACAGCAGCGTCTTCACTCTTCTCGGCCTCTTGGCTAAGATCAAGTGTAGTATCTGTTCTTATCAGTTTGATCTCTGGTATGCCGGTCACTGACCGGCACAATGATCAAATTGATTTTTCTCCGGGGCTGTCTGCGCTGGCTTGCCAGCGCAACAGCGCTCGTGGTTCCACGCTTGCACGTTCGAGGAATCGCGCACCCGTCTGTAAATTTGTCTGTTCTCTCTCTCTCTCTCTCCTAGCTCGTCTCTCTCTCGTCTCTCTCCTAGCTCGTCTCTCTCTCGTCTCTCTCTCTCTCTCTCTCTCTCTCTCTCTCTCTCTCTCTCTCTCTCTCTCTCTCTCTCTCTCTCCCTCCCTCCCTCCCTCCCTCCCTCCCTCCCTCCCTCCCTCCCTCTTGCGCGCTCGGAGTGCTCATCAGCCGACGCTCTCTCCTCTCGCGCTGCGATGCTCATCGCGGTGCCGCGCGGCGCCAAGGCCGGCGACCGCCTCGTCCTCGACACTAGCAACGGAGCGCGCTGGGTCGTGCCCCTTCCTCCGGGCGCGACGCACGGCACGACGCTGACCATCGCTCGCCCGCAGACGGCCGACCCCGACGAACACATCGTCCAGGTCGTGATCGCGACGGAGCTGCCGCTGCCGCCGCCGGGCGCGGTCGGCGCGGTCGAGGCCTCGCCGCGAGCGGCCGCTTCGTCCGCTGGTGCACTCGCAGCCGAGGGCTCGCTCGGCGGCGGCGGCGGCCGCGGCCGCCGCCGCCAACACGCCACGCCGCGGCCGCCGCCCAGCTCTGAGACTTGGGACGTGGGCGGCTGGCAGCTCGTAATCGCCGACGGGCACGCGGTGCTGCCTGAAGGCATGACGCACCTGCCGGCCCGCGCTTTCCGCAACCGAACCTCTCTCGTCTCGGCCGCCTTCTCGCGCAGCCTTGCCTCGATCGGCAGTAGCGCCTTCTCCGGCTGCTCCGCCCTCTCCTCCATCACCCTCCCCGCCGGCCTCGTCGCCATCAACAACTACGTCTTCGAACGCTGCTCCGCCCTCACCTCCGTCGTTCTCCCCGCCGGCCTCACCTCCATCGGCAGCTGGGCCTTCCTCGGCTGCTCCTCGCTCGTCTCCATTACCTTTCCCGCCGGCCTCACCTCCATCGGCGACGGCGCCTTCAGCCGCTGCTCCGCCCTCACCTCCATCCACCTCCCCGCCGGCCTCACCTCCATCGGCTTCCACGCCTTCGCCGGCTGTTCCTCCATCGCCCGCGTCACCTTCCCTGCCAGCCTCACCTCCATCGGCGGCTTCGCCTTCGACGGCTGCTTCGCCCTCGCCCACGTCACCGTGCCAACCACCGCCGAGCTGCTCAGCCAGGGCCTCTTCCGACACCCCACCACCGTCCTCCGCCTCCCGCCCGCAAGGATGCGCTGGTACGAGGCGGTGGATCGGACTCTGGCCTACAAGCGCTTCGCTCTCGAGCACAAGGCTGGCCTTCTTGGCTGGCTAGAGCGGGCCAACATCAGGCTCGGCTCTTACGGCCCGGACGGCGCGGCGCGCCAGCGCGACCGCGAGGCGTTCGAGGGCGACTTTGGGCCGGACGCGGCGCCAGGCGAGGGCAGCAGCGGCGAGGCGGCGCCAGGCGAGGGCGGCAGCGGCGAGGCGGCGCCAGGCGAGGGCGGCAGCGGCGAGGCGGCGGCGTGGGACGACCTGGACGATAAAGATTGGGAGGAAGGGCCCGCGGCCCCCTCCGTGGGCGGCTGGCAGGTCGTCACCGACGGGCACGCGGTGCTGCCTGAAGGCATGACGCACCTGCCGGACGAGGCGTTCCACAACCGCACCTCTCTCGTCTCGGTCGCCTTCCCGCGCAGCCTTGCCTCGATCGGCAGCGGCGCCTTCGAGGGCTGCTCCTCGCTCTCCTCCATCGACCTCCCTGCCGGCCTCACCTCCATCGGCGACGGCGCCTTCAACCTCTGCTCCGCCCTCACCTCCGTCACCCTCCCCGCCGGCCTCACCTCCATCGGCGACTCCGCCTTCGCCCGCTGCTCCGCCATCACCTCCATCGACCTCTCCGCCGCCGGCCTCACCTCCATCAGCGAGGGCGTCTTCGCTGGCTGCTCTGCCCTCTCCTCCATCGGCCTCCCCGCCGGCCTCACCTCCATCGACACCAACGCCTTCTACGGCTGCTCTGCCCTCTCCCGCGTCACCTTCCCCGCCGGCCTCACCTCCATCGGCAACAGCGCCTTCAACGGCTGCTCCTCCCTCAGCTCCGTCACCTTCCCCGCCGGCCTCACCTCCATCGGCTACGGCGCCTTCGAGGGCTGCTCCGCCCTCGCCCGCGTCACCGTGCCAGACACTGCCACCACCATCGGCCCCCGTGACTTCTCTTGGGCCACCACGGTCCTCCGCCTCTCGCCCGCAAAGATGCGCTGGTACAATACCGTGGGCCGGACTCTTGCCTACAAGCGCTTCGCTCTCGAGCACAAGGCTGGCCTTCTTGGCTGGCTAGAGCGAGCCAACATCAGGCTCGGCTCTTACGGCCCGGACGGCGCGGCGCGCCAGCGCGACCGCGAGGCGTTCGAGGGCGACTTCGGGCCGGACGCGTCGCCGGGCGAGGGCAGCAGCGGCTCGGCGGCGGCTCGGCGCGCGGCGCTGTCGTGGGACGATCCGAACGTCGCGGCACTCGAGCCGCCGGTGCGTACGCTGCGCGATGAGAACGAGCGGCTGAGGCGCGCCGCGGAGGGCGGTGACTTTCGGAGGATGCGGCAGCGTGTCGATGAGGGAGCTCGACCCTCCAGCAGCGGCTCTCACGGCCCGGACGGCGCGGCGCACGTCGCGCCGTTCCAGCCGCCGCGCCCAGCCTCGCGGCCGCAGGGTCTGCTGCGGCAGCGCTCGAGCGCAGGGGGCGCCGTGCGGCAGGGCGGAGGCGAGGCGGCGCCGGGCGAGGGCAGCAGCGGCGAGGCCGTCGCAGCAGCCGTTTCCAGCAGCTCTTACGGCCTGGACGGCGAGGCGCACTTCGAGAGAATGAGATTGCGTTGGCTGTCAGAGAACGGAGCTTCCGTCGAGAGAATGCGATTGCGCGGGCTGTCAGAGAATGAGATTGCGCGGGCTGTGAGATTGGGCGTCGTCGAGCAGTACCTGGCGGAGCGGCGCACCAGCGCGACCGCGAGGAGTTCGGACGTTGCGCCGGGCGAGGGCAGCGGCGAGGCGGCGCCGAGCAGGTGCCCGGCGCGCCTGTGACCCGAGATCTCCCGAGATCGCCCGAGATCGCCCGAGATCAACCGCCCGAGGCCACCGCTCGTCTGCAGGCCCGGCCTGTGGGCGCAGCAGCAGTATGCGGCGCTGCCGTCGCAGCAGCCGGCCGCCGAGGAGGAGGACTCGGAGGAGGAGGAGGACGAGTCGGACGGAGACGAGTCGTGCGACCCGGAGGATCCGGATGGCGAGGCGGAGGGCGAGGAGGGCGAGGCGGAGGCCGAGGCGGAGGCCGAGGCGGGAGAGGAGGGCGAGGCTGGCGAGGCTGGCGAGGAGGGCGCGGGCAGGCCCGTGCCGGGCTCGTGGGACGACCTGGAGGATGAAGATTGGGAGGAGGGGCCCACGGCGCCAGTCCTGCCGAATTGAGCGGATCTTGTTCCTGCGCCGCCATCGGCCTCTGGGAGAGTACGCAGAAGTGCTCCCCAGCCCTCCGCATCCGAGGGCTCGCCCGGCGCCGGCGCCTGTGGCGCCACACTGCGGCCGCCGCAGAGCTTGGCGCTAGAGGAACCGCGCACACCGGCGGATGAGGTCCCGTTATGGCTGAGCTCTGAGCGCATGTACACCGTAACCCAGCTTGTTCTCGCGGCGGGCGAAATGTTGGTCCGGTTTTGTTTACGTTGTGGCGAGTTTGTGAGACTTAGCCGTCCTCGGTCTTGTAAAGTACGCCCTAGAAGTGTATACACGGTGTACGCCCGCGGCGCTGTCGACGCGATTTTGACGTCACCGGGGTCCGGGCTCGTCGCGCGGGGCGCGCGGCCCGTCTGTCTCACGTCCCTCACAGGACTCAGCGGGCTGTGTGTGAGAGACTCTGTGTTCTCGCATCGTGAGATGGGGTGTCGCTGCCCCTCGCGCCTTGGCCTCGCCCCTCGCCGCTCTCCGGGAGAGCGCGTCAGCATACACAGAGTGGACCTCGACCTGGAATGGTAGTATTGACGAGCCCGGCGAGCCCACGAGTGGCGCGGCGGGCCGCTTCAAGAGGAGACCGGGCTAGCCGCCCCTGTACCGTACTCCGAGTAGTCTACTGACGACGTACGTAATGGGCGGGAGTGGGGGCCCTCGAAAACATGCGTGGGCACCGGCCCGATCGGGACAAGACGCCTGCCCCCCGCAAGAGCGGGCTCAAACGTAGTAGCCATCACGGAGCGGGGCGTCGAGGCCGCGACGACATGCGGCGATCACGGGGAGCAGCACCCTTGACAGGCGGGATACTTGGGACTCGGTGTCGCGAGGAGGAAGAATGCGGGGACGTGGCAGCCGAACAAGAAGACGCCAAGTTTCGTGGCCGTGGCCTGAATCTTCCTGTGAACCTCTGGGCGGAGCAGAGGCGCAGCGGCCGGCCAAGGACGTCTTGCCGCCTCTCGGCTCGCTCAAGCTGGAGGACGCTCACACGCCTGCTGTTCGCGGAGCAGCTGGATGTCGCGCTTCATGTCGCGCCGCATCTGCCGGACGTCCTCCTTCCCGAAGCGGAGATCCTCGTAGGCGGACCACGACGGGTGGGGCGTGCTCTCGAGCGGCGGCTTGAGGGCGGAGGCGTGCTTCGCGAGCTTCTCGATGAACTGGAGCATGTACAGCGCGCCGTCGGAGCGGTTGTGCTGCCGCGGCGCCTTGACCTCCTTGGTCTCCATCAAGCGGAACTTCGGGTCGTCGACCGGCGGCGCCTCGGAGGAGGAGGCGCCGGCGCGGCGCGCCATCTTGTTCTTGTACTCCTCCTCGAGGTACCACCTGAGGTACATGATGCCTTTGGGGGGAGGAGGGGCAGCGAAGCGGTCGGGGTGGCGAGAGCGGCGGGAGGGGCGGCGGGAGGGGCGGCGGGAGGGGCGACAGAGGGGCGGGGGAGGGGCGGACAGAGGTTGGGGGTGAGAGGTTGGCGGGGGCGGGGGGAGGCGGTGCGGGGGTGGCGGGGCGGCGCCTCTCTCGCGGTGGCCTCCGAGCGAGTCGAGGTAGAGGATGCACGTCTGCTCGCCCTCCTCCGCGCCCGCCAGCGCCTTCTCCTCCTCGCGGGCGCGCTTCTTGCGCCGCTCCTCGCGGATGCTCCCCGGCTTCTGATCGAGAGACTCCGCCGTCGGCAGGACAGCCGCCGCGCGCTGCTTGCCGCCGCTCCGCTGCTGCTGCTGCTGCGCCGCCGCCGCCGCCGCCGCCGCCGCCGCCGCCGCCGCCGCCGCCGCCGCCGCCGCCGCCCGCTCGCCGCGCTTGCTCGGAGCCCAATCGTACGAGCGCCGCCCGCCGCGCCCCTCCTTCTCGAGAAGGATCTGACCGAGGATGGACGTGCCGAGCCCGTCCGCCTCCACCTCCGCTGAGCTCTCCAACCACTCCTCCTTGTGCGGGGGCCACTCGCCAGCCTCGCCAGCCTCGCCCTCCTCGCCCGGCTCGCGCCCCTCCCTGGCCTACGCAGGTCGAATCGGAGGCAGTGGCGGGTCCGCCAATTCACACAACTCGCTCCGTCCGACTCGTCCTCCTCCTCCTCCTCCTCCTCCTCCTCCTCGGCGGCCGGCTGCTGCGACGGCAGCGCCGCATGCTGCTGCTGCGCCCACAGGCCGGGCCTGCACGCGAGCAATGACCTCGGGCGGGTGAGATCGGGCGAGATCGGGCGAGATCGGGCGAGATCGGGCGAGATCGGGTGAGATCGGGTGGTGATCTCCGCCCGAAGGCCGGGCGCCTGCACACGACGGCGAGGGACCAGTGCAGGCCCTCGTTGATCGGCACGAAGATGTAGTCCTTAGTGAAGAGGTCGACGTGCCTAGCCGCGCAGCCGGTGCTCTCTCTTTCTCTGTGCGCCCCTCTCCCCGAGGCTGCTCTCCCATACACATGCAGAGACAGAGAGGCGGGCAGGCGGGGAAGGCGGGTGGGGAGGAGAGGTGGCGCGCGCGTTGTCCAGCCGCGGACATGCTGGTAGGCGGCCTCGCGCTCCTTTGCCGACGATCCGCCCTGCATGGTCTGCAGCAGCCGCGTGTAGAAGGAGGAGTTGAAGAAGTGGCACCGTTTGAACGTCTCCGGGTCGAGGCTCTTGAGCTCCTCCTGCGGCGTGGAGAGTGTGCGGCGTGAGGGGGAGGCGGACGGAGTGATGAAGCGCTGGCCGTCCCCCTCTCTTCGCGATTGCCCCCCTCCCGCCCGCCTGGAAGAAGCGCAGCCTGTAGTCGACCAGTGAGCCGTTGAGGAACTCGCCCTCCTCGAGCCGCGCCTGAGAGGGGCGCACACAAGTCACGCGCTCCACCCGCGCCACGCTCCCGCCACGCTCGGCTCTCTCTCTCTCTCTTCTCTCTCTTCTCTCTCTCTTCTTCTTCTCTCTTCTCGTCTTCTCACCAGCTCGTCCTCCGTCAGCACGATCCTGTCGTTGGCAGCTTCTTGCGGGTACACTGCAATCCGCGCAGCCTTGTCGCCCTCCCTGACGCCCGGCGACCCGGCCTCACCCTTCTTCTCTAACGCACGCAGCGCCGCCTCGAGCGTCGCCTCCGCCGCCTCGCGCCTCGCCTCCGCCGCCTGCTCTGCGGCGGCCGCCGCAGTGTACGCGGCGAAGGCCGTTTCGAGGGCGCTGAGCGGCGGGTGCTCCTTCGCCGCTTGATCGCGCGCGGCCGCACGCCGGCGCTGCAGCTCTGCGCCGTCGATCCTCTCGGCAATAAACTCTTTGTAGTGCTCCTCCATCAGCTCACGCGCTCGCGCGTCCACCTCCGTCGAGCACAGCGAGCGGGCCTTGGCAACCCTCGTCTCAACGTCGGCCCGGCTCCGCTTGCGCGGCGTCTCCACAGCTCCCACCTCGAGGTCGATGGCGCTCTTGCGGCCCTCGGCGTCCTTCTGCTCGCGAGATCGCTCGCTCACCACGGACACCTCGTCGGCGGACGGCGTCATCGACTCACGGCGCCATATTCGCGCCAAAAAATAGTAACGCCTGCTCTTCCTCTTGCTCGCCGCGCGCTCGGGAGCCGGAGTGGCGGGGTCGGAGCTGCTGCAACGGTGCGAGTGGCCGCGAGGGGCTGTGCTGGGGCTCTCCAGAGGGCGAGGCCACGACGCGGTGCTCGCGGCGGCGCGCGGGGCAGCTTCATCTGCTGGCGAGTCTCAACAGCAGCTTCAGGCAATGCAGCGCAACGCCAGCTGCCTCTCCGGAGCTGCGCGGCGGCTGGCGGGCCTGTGCGATGGCGCCGAGCCGTCGGCTCGGGACGCGCAGTCGGCTCGCTTGCCGGTTGCCGAGTCAGTCTGGCTGGCGAGAAGCGCCAAGGCCTTCCCTGCAATCTGGGCGCTGCCCAGCAGTGCGCAGTACTATTGCTGCGCCGGCGGGCGGCCTCGATGTGGATTGCCGCGATAGTGCCAGTGCGCGCCAGTCCCGTGCCCAGAAAGAAAACAGACAACCCGAACGAGGGATAGGGGAGGAGGACAGGGTCCCCACCTGCACGAACGAGCAGGATTTTGGAAGGACGGCCAGTGTCGCGTGAGGTTTTCGAAAATTCTTTTTCTTGCACGGTGCTGGGCGCCCAGGCTTGCTGGGGTCCCCTTCGGGTGCATCGTGACGGCTGACAACGGGATTTCCACTGGTTCGTCCTCCTCGGAGTCGTCTTCCCCCGTTTCCTTCCGCTCGGCTCTACGTTCAGTACGTTCGGCGTGGTTCACCCTCCATGCCGTGAACAGGCGCTTTATGCACCCTATATTCTTCTCTCGTTCCTCTGCCCGTGCGTTGGTCTTGTCGTTGTTTCGCATCCATGTCTGTATGGCAGTCGAGGCTGCCTTCCCCACTACCTGTAGTTCACTCGTTACCTCCCCCGCGAGCTCCGAGCCCCCTTCCTGATTTTTTTTTTGCATCAAACCACGGCCAGCCGGCCTCACTCGAACTCGACCCCGCGACAGCAAGCGGCGCCAGCAGGGACCAGGTCCCGATGGGAGTCACCTACTCCGCCGTCCAGTTCCTGGCCTCGGACGGCTCCAACGTCCGCGAGGCGCGCTCGCTCCTCTACCGCTTCTCGTGGTCCTCGGCGCTCCTCCTCCTGCTCTACGCGGCGCTGCTCGAGATGCAGCGCCGGAGGTGCGTCGGCAGCGCCGAGGAGGCCGCCTCGACGCGGTGGAGCCTGCCCGCCTGCATCCTCACCCGCCGCGCCATCGTCACCATCGTGCTCCTCCTCCTCTTTTGCGCCGACGCGCTGCTCTCGGTCTGGGCCGCCCGCTCGATGGCGATGTCCGCCATCTTTGCGTGCGCCCTCTCCAACACGCTCACCGTGACGCTGTACTCGGGGCGCGAGGTCTGGCTGCTCGCGATGCTGCAGCGGACGCGGCTCGGCGTCACCACGCAGCACCTGCTCGCCGCCGCCTCGGCCTCTATCATCCTCGTCAAGCTGCTCACGGCGGCGGCGCTGTGGAAGGTCGCAGACTCCCTCTGATCTTCTCTATACACCCTCCCGTGCACTTCCTTCGCCCCGGATTCCTTCGCCCCGGAGAAAGACAAAAGGGTCCCCTCACTCCTTTTCTTTCCCAAGGTCGCCCGCCGGCTCTCGACCGGCGACCTCGCAGAGCTTGCGGTGGTGCTGCGGGTCGGCTCGAGCAGCCGCGAGGTGGGTCGGCCGGCGGCCCTGCTCGGAGCCCTCCTCCCGAGCCCTCTGTGACGCGTCCATGAGAGCCCCGACTCTAGGACCCGGCCGGCGCCTTCTCCTTCTCGCCCGCCGCAGACAAGCGCGGCGCCGGCCCCGCGCCGTGGAACATCTCGACGGTCGCGCTCGGGCTGAGCCCGGGGGAGGGCGAGCGAGGGAGGGGCGGCGGCCAGTCGGGCGGAGAGGCGGAGCCCCCCCCCCAGCCAGACTCGCCAGCCGCGCAGCAGCCGCGCACCCCCGCCGCCGCGCCGCTGCGAGCGGTGGCGCTGCCGATGGCGCCGGCGGTGCAGCCGAGCGGTGGGGCGCTGCCGATACCGCCACTGACCCCGCCTCAGAGCCAGCAGACATAGCGCCCCGGAGAGGGAGCGTCACCCAACAATGTGGTGTCAGGTGCATCATATCAGAGAGAGCAGTCAGCGAGCATGGAGAGAGAGGGCGAGGGGGGTGGAGGCTCTGGAGAGAGCGGAGAGGTCCCCCCGCCCACCCCAGCGGGCACAGCGCACCCTCGAGTGTCGATCTTTAGGCCCCCGCGGTGCGCTGTGCGCTCACAGGGGAGATGGTGGCATGTACGTAAAAAGGAAGAGCAGTCACAAACGCGCATCAAGCGTCGCGCACACGTGAGACGATCACGTGTCCGCGGCCATGCAACTGCCTCTCCAGCACCGCCTCAGCGCTCAAGCCTCACCCTCCGCCCTGCTGAGCGCCCCCCTGCCCGCGCGTGGCTGAATCGACTTACACCAGGGCAATGCCGCCTTCCCCATCGGCGCCACCGTCTCCCACGCACATTTAGAGCAGGATCGTACCGCTCGACTGAGCAGAGGTGGCGGTGGGCGGATTCGCCGCCCAGGTACAGCTTGCAGTCAAGCACCGCAACCGCGACCGCACCGCAACCGCTCGAGCCGTCGACATCGGCGCCACCTCCTCCCACGCATCCAACGCCGGGTCGTACCGGGTGGGAGGCCATGTGAGGGAGGCTGCAGACAATCGCAGAGCCTCGCATCACAGCCCTGGCGCCCACGCCGCGACCTTCTTGGGCAGCAGCTGGTTCGACAGGTCCTCTCCGTGGCCTAGGCAGCCGCGGTCACCCTTGCCGCAGGAGAGGACAGCGCCATCGGCGGTGAGGGCGATGCTGTGGAATACTCCAGCCGACACAGCAACGACGCGCTGGCCAGCGAAGGCCTCGACCTTCTTCGGCAGCAGCTGGTTCTGCTCGTCGCCGTGGCCCAGCCGGCCAAGGTAGCCACCGCCCCAGCTCCAGACGGCGCTGTCGGCGATGATGGCGAGGCTTTGTATGTGCGCAGCAGACACAGCGACGACGCGCTGTCCAGCAAAAGCCTCGATCTTCTTCGGCAGCAGCTGGCGCTGCTGGTCGCCGTGGCCCAACCGGCCCCAGGCTCCCAAGCCCCAGCTCCAGACGGCGCCGTCGGCGGTGAGGGCAAGGCTGTGGCCCTCTCCAGCCGACACAGCAACAACGCGCTGCCCAGCGAAGGCCTCGACCTTCTTGGGCAGCAGCTGGTTCGACAGGTCCTCTCCGTGGCCTAGGCAGCCGCGCTCGCCCTCGCCCCAGGTAAGGACAGCGCCGTCGGCGGTGATGGCGAGGCTGTGGAAGCCTCCAGCCGACGCAGCGACGACGCGCCGCCCAGCCAAGGCCTCGACCTTCTTCGGCAGCAGCTGGTCCTGCAGGTCGCCGTGGCCCAGCAGGCCAGAGCTTCCACCGCCCCAGTTCCAGACAGCGCCGTCGGCGGTGAGGGCGAGGCTGCGCGCGGCTCCAGCCGACACGGCGACGACGCGCTGGCCAGCGAAGGCCTCGATCTTCTTGGGCTGCCACTGGTCCTGCTGGTCGCCGTGGCCCAGCTTGCCAAGGGCTCCACTGCCCCAGCTCCAGACACTGCCGTTGGCGGTGAGGGCGAAGCTGTGCGCGCCTCCCGCCGCCACGCTCACGGCGCGCTCACCGCCCAGTGTGGAAGGGAGGCGGATCGGCGTGTTGAGCCGCATCACGCCCTCGCCGTGCCCGAGCAGCCCTGGCCTGTAGGACACCGCTGAACCGCACGACGAGAGCCGCCCCTCGCCGTCGATGAAGACGCTGTGCCCACTCCCTGCCGCCGCCCTCACCGGCGGGTTGGCCTCGCGCAGCAACGCAGCGAAGCACAGCCACCGCACGGCGCAGCTCTCGCCCTCTGGCTGCGCCGGCAGCTCGAAGCCGCGCTCTTGCGCCCACAAGCGGATGGCCTCCACCGCAAGCGAGGCGTGGAAGAGCAGCGAGACGGCCGCGACGCGAGCGATGTCGGCGGGGTCGCAGTGAGAAAGGACGCGCACGAGGAGCTCCGAGGGGAGGTCGAGGAGGCGGGCGGGCGGCGGCGTGTCTGGCGAGGGCTCGAGGCTGGACATATGTGCGCCACCCTCCTCGCCGTCGTCGACGCCGTACGGCCAGCACTCCTTCATCCACCTGTCCAATCTCGCCTTGGTGAGCCCGAGCCGCTTCACCACGTACGCCAAGGCGTGCGGCGACCCAGGCCCGTCCGGCGGCGTTTTGTCCTCGCTAAAGACGGCGGCCCAGAACGGGTCTGGCGGTGGCTCTGCGGACGGGCCTGGGCCGCCCGCTCCGCGGGCGGCTGCTGGACTAGGGCTATAGCGCCAGTATGGACTAGGGCTATAGCGCCTCTGGGACCCCGGTGTGATGCTCCAGCCTCGCGGCGCGACGCGGCTGTTACCGGTGCCGGAGCCCGCCTCCGCCCCCGCCTGCGCCTCGCCGGCGGCCGAGCTCGACGGCAGCCGGAGGGGCGGCGACGGCGGCGCGGCGAGCGAGCCCTCGGCTGCGAGTGCACCAGCGGACGAAGCGGCCGCTCGCGGCGAGGCGTCGACCGCGCCGACCGCGCCCGGCGGCGACATCTGCTCGGTCTCAAGACCGTTTCTTAGCTAAAACGAGCGCCTGCACGAGTAGACGCTTATATTCGAGCTCGCCAAATGCGCATCTGCACGTGGAGGCGCTCATGTTAGCTAGGGCTCGCACCTGCACGTGTGGGCGCGTATCTGACACAAGCACCTACACGTGTGGGCGCGAGCCTTGGCTAAGATGCGCGCCTACACGTGCCGGCGCTTATTTTTGCCGCACTTTTCCGGGGTTTGCCGAGTCAGGACCGCCCCCCCCACCACTCAAGCAAGGTGTCCGGTTGCTCGATGACAGCGGTCCCGCCCTTCCTCCCGGCCCTTCTGTTCGCCGCCGGCGCCGGCCTCGTGATCTACGAGGCCACTCGCCCTGATCCGCCCGCGCCCGGCCCGACGCCGTGGTTCGAGATCCCCACCTGCAACAACGCGAGCGCCTCCACGGCCGGCGGCCGCGCCGTCGCCTCGCTGGCCGACACCTCGACCGACGGGGATGACATCTGCGCCAACGCCGACTCTGGCGTCGCCGCTCCGCCGCTGCGGATGGCGCTCGCGCTGGCGGATGGCTTTCAGCCCGGCCTCACGTACTCGATCTCTCTGCTCGTCCGGTCGGGCGCCTACCTCGTGAGCGGGATTGCGGTGGAGGACGGGCGCGGCGGCGTGCTCTCCCCGGCCGCGAACCTCGAGATCGGCCCGGACATGAACTTTCCGTGGCGGACCAAGGCTGCCGCCAGTCTCTCGCCTCCTCCGCCGGCGGCGGCGGCAGCAGAGGCGAGCGGGGACTCGTTTGCCGCTGACGGGCGGCGGCTGGCGGCGGAGGAGAGGGAGGCTGGGGCGTGGGGCGGGGGGGGCGACGAGATCAGCCTCGACGACTGGCAGGATGAGTGGGCGGAGGCGGAGGAGGTGGAGGCGGAGGAGGTGGAGGAGGAGGTGGAGCAGGAGGAGGAGGAGGCGGGAAGGCGGAGCCTCTCTGCCGACCGGCGGCGAGGCGGAGGCTTCTCCCGCGGAGGTAGCTCGTGGGGCTCCTCCCGCTCCCGCTCCTCCTGGTCGTCGTCGTCGTCGTCGTCGTCGCGCTCCCGCTCCTCCTGGTCGTCCTCCTCCTCCTCCTCCCGCTCCAGCACCTCCTCCTCCTCCTCCTCGTCCTCGTCGTGGTGGGGAGGCTCCTCCTCCTCCTCGCGGTCCCGGTCCACCCCGACCTCCTCCTCCTCGTCCTGGACCTCCTCGTCTCGCTCCCGCGCAACCTCCTCCTCCTCCTCGTACTACACCTCCTGCTCCTGCGCCTGCGGGTATGCGGGGTGCCTCGGAAGAGCGCCCTCTCGTCCACTATATCCTCTATGATCTAAGTTAATTGGTGGCCTCGAGCTACTCCAGAGTTCCACGTCTTTCATAAAAGTGCGTACGCGGATTGTGCCATTGTACGCACGTGCCAGTCTTCCTCAGGGATCTGACGGTTTC
>NW_005200170.1:492811-548006 GCF_000372725.1 Emiliania huxleyi CCMP1516 | reverse complement strand
TCGCCGGGCGCATGACACCTCCATGACACCTCCATGCCACGTCCCTGAGACGTCCCTGACCCCTCCCCGCAGGCCGCACGCCAGTCTACTCGTACGGCGTCGCCTCGCCCTACTACTACTCGCCCACCCACTTCTACTACTACGGCGGCATGCCCTTCTACGTCGGCGGGCCGGTGACCAAACACATCTCCCCACATCTCCCCACATCTCCCCCACATCTCCCCACATCTCCCCACATCTCCCCACACCTCCCCACACCTCCCCACACCTCCCCACATCTCCCCCACATCTCCCCCATATCTCCCCCATATCTCCCCATATTCTGCCACGCACTCTCCAGCCAGCTGGACGCCCCGCCCGCCCCCTCTTGCTAGTCTGCCACTCTCTCGGCTATCTCCCGAACATCTCCCGAGCATCTCCCGCCTGCGTACTTCGGCCAGATCTCGCCCGTGCACACCTCGGCCAGACACCCCTCTCCCCCGCCTCCCCTCGCCCGCAGGTCTATCACTACAACGCCTTCTCGCACGCGATGATGATGGGCATGCCGCTCTCCCTCATCTCGAGGGTTCGGTACCGTGGGGGTAGGGTAGGGGACGTACGACTATAGGCATGACGCTCTCCCTCATCTCCCACTCGCACCACCACCACTACTCCCACAACTACGCGTACGGCGGCGTCAGCGGTCCGAGCCACGGCCCGAACGCCGCCGCCGTCCCTCGCTCCGAGACCGTCAAGGTGGATGCGGCCCAGGACCGGTACGACCTCACCCTCACCTTCCAGGCGCCCGCGGCTCCGAAGGGCGGGCGGCGGGCGCTGCAGCAGGCGAGCTCGGCGTGGCCCCTCCGGCTCGTGGTGTACAACGCCACCCTCTTCGCAGCAGACGCGAAGACGGCCTCCTTCGACTCCGCCCCCTCCATCTACGTCTCCTTCGCCCCCGCCGCAACCGAGGCGCCGGCCGAGGCCGCCGCGCGTGGCTCGCCCGGCCCATACACACTCTGAGTGCCGCCGAGTCTGGCCTCGTAGGCGGGCGGCGGAAAGACGAGCTGGATCAGCACCCTCGGCTGGGCGCTGGTCGGCCTGGCGCTGCTGGCGCGCCTCCCCGCCGCGAGAGGACGCAAGAGATGCGGAGCAGAGATGCAGAGCGGAGATGCAGAGCAAGAGGTGCAGAGCAGAGATGCAGCCGGAGGTGCAGAGCAAGAGGTGCAGAGCAGAGATGCAGCCGGAGGTGCAGAGCAAGAGGTGCAGAGCAGAGATGCAGCCGGAGGTGCAGAGCAAGAGGTGCAGAGTAAGAGGTGCAGAGCAAGAGGTGCAGAGTCGAGATGTGGCTGGGGGGAGGGCGGGGGGTGGTTGGTCGGCCTTGCGCCGCTCACAGCCGCTGCTGGCCGCGAGCAGGCGTGCTGCTTCGTCTGTGGCGGCGGCGACGAGTTCGAGGCGCGCGGCGGCGGCGGCTACGGCGGAGTGCGCAGCGACGCCTTCAGCGGCGGAGGGACAGCGATGACATACCAGCCGCGGTTCGGCGGCGGGGGCGGCGGCATGCCCACCACCACCGCGTACTACTAGAGACGCCGTCCGGTGCAGACCCTCTGATCTCCGACTCCCGGCGCTGGAGAGTTGCGCTGGAGATGGGGTTTGTGGGCATGGTGGGTGTGGGGGGAGGGGGGGGGTCTCACTGCACTCCATCTTGGCAGAGAGTCGTCCAGAGTCCCCAGACAGACATACGTACCCAATTATACCGCAAACGTACGTCAGTATGTGTCGCGGTAAGATCGGCGAGATGGAGTTATTCGTTGCCTTTGGGGTAGCGTGTGGACTGTGGTGCGTGTGGGGCGCCACCTCGCACGACCACGAGCACACCCCGCAGCCAGGGACCACCGCCCCTCACTTGGGCAGCTCTACCTCTAGCAACTAGCACATGACACGTGCACAACACGAAGCCAGAAGCGGGACACACGTTGCCCAACGCGTCGGCCGATGCGTCTCTGATGAGACTCTCTCACACAGGCACTAGATAGAGCTTAGAGGAGCCAGCCGCAGCAATTTCAGTCACGCCTGATGTCAGTCTGAACCGCGAGCAGTCGCCAGCGCAAGGTCGCCCTCGAACTCGTCGCGGTCACGCTGGCGCGCCGCGCCGTCCGGGCGGGAGGCGGAGGTCTCAGGTTCGAAAGCCTCGTAGCCGACAGTGGCGGTGGTTGGCACGGTGACGGAGGCGAGCGAGGCGCAGCCGCGAAAGGCGTCGTCGCCGATGGAGGTGAGGCCGGCGGGTAGGGTGATGCGGGCGAGGGAAGAGCAGCCATAGAAGGCGCCGTCGATGGAGGTGAGGCCGGCGGGGAGGGTGACGGAGGAGAGGGCGGAGCAGCCGCGGAAGGCGTAGTTGTTGATGGCGACGAGGCTGGCAGGGAGGTCGATGGTGGAGAGGGAGGAGCAGCGTTCGAAGGCGCCGCTGCCGATCGAGGCAAGGCTGCGCGGGAAGGCGACCGAGACGAGAGAGGTTCGGTTGCGGAACGCCCGGTCCGGCAGGTGCGTCATGCCTTCGGGCAGCACCGCGTGCCCGTCGGTCATTACGACCTGCCAGCCGCCCACGTCCAAAGTCTCGGAGGAGCCGGGCGGCGGCGCGGTGCCGCTCGGCGGCGGCTCTGGCGCTGACGGCTCCCCCCCGGCCCCAGCTGCCCGGCCCGCAGCTACTCGAAATCGGCATCGCCGTACAGCACCTCGTCGTCCGAGTCGGACCCGTCTGCTGCCTCGGCGTCGGGCGTGTCGAGGCTCGCGCCCCACGCGCCGTCGCCGCGCACGACGCCATCGACGCCGTTGCCAACGAACGTGTTGTGATCAAAGGCGTCGAGGCGCGCATTGAGCGAGACGTGCGCCGCGGCGGTCCGGCTGCCGGAGATGCGCAGGTGCTCGTACCGGCCGCCGGCGTGATCGACGACTCGCAAGCCGGCGCCTCGCGACCCCTCAATCGAGCAATGGCGCACGGTCGGTGCCGCGCCTCGTCCAGCGACGTGAACGGTGCCCCCGATGCGGCAGTGAGTCAACAGTGGTGTGCCCCACGTGCAGTAGACGGCCGTCGCCTGAGATTGGTTGCGCTGGCACAGCGTCAGGTTGTGCACGCGTGCCCCAGCGCCCGCGTTGGACGACTGCAGATCAAACTGGTCGAACAACTTGACGCCGCGCACCGTGTAGCCGCCCCAGACGAGCGCGCTCTCCCATCCTGGCGCGCGCACGACCACCTCGCCCAGGCCCACGAGCGTCACGTCACGGAGCACGCGCACGCTCTCCGCGTAGGTACCGGGCCGCACGAGCACCAGCGGCCCACCGCAGCCCTCGTTGGCGGGAGCGTTGCTGATGCCGCGCACGATGGTCTCCTGATCGTCCGGCACGACGCACACGTGCCGGCGGAAGGGCTCCGGGAGCTCCGACCATCGCCGGCTGACCGCTCTCCACGTGAACCAGCCGCGCCAGCCGCCCGCCAGGACGATGAGGTCGAGCAGCTCGAGCGGCATGTCGACGACAGCCGGCGCGTCGAGCGAGACGCACTCGAGGCTGTCGGAGAGGGCGTCGGCTTCAGCCTTGGGGGCGTCGACGGCGTGCAGAGGCACCATTGCAACACACCAGCACAAGACTGTGCTACTCTTGGCGTACGGCGGCCCGTCGTGAAGCCACCGCGCTGCGCCGCCTGACGCTCGTAGTGGTAACCCACCGCCAGCCGGAGCCGCGCGAGCCGCGCCGTCTCTTCGCGTTTTCGAGAAACTCGCGTTCGAGGCACCCGGTTTCCTTCTTTTCGCTCAGATGTGTTACATATACGATGTTATGTGTATGGAGCTGTCATCAAGGGTAACCCATCAAGGGTTGCAGGGAAGAGGATCATTTGTGAAAATAAAAAATCGTGCGCCGCGCCAGCGCCACCCGCGCCCGAATCAGACACGCCGCCGCCCGCCCGCCTCCTCGACCTCCCCACCGACCTCCTCGTGCGCGCCTTCTCTCGCTGCGACCCCGCCGACATCGCTCGCGTCGCGGCCGTCTCGCTGGTCTTCCACGCCTCGCTCGCTGTCGAGGGCATCCGCTTGTGGGCGCAAGAGCGCGGCTACGAGCTGCCGGCGCAGCCAGAGGGCGAGGGCTGCGCCGTGCGGTGGCTGTGCTTCGCGGCGCTGCTGCGCGAGTCCAACCCGCCGGCGAGGGTGGCAGCAGGCAGTTATCACAGCATCTTCATCGACGGCGAGGGGCGGCTCTCTTCTTGCGGCAGTGAGGCAGGCTATCCAGGCCTCCTTGGCCACGGCGAGGGCGTGACGCGGCTCAACACGACGACCCGCCTCCCTTCTCCGCTGGGAGGCGAGCGCGCCGTGCGCGTGTCGGCTGGAGATTGCCACAACCTTGCCCTCGCCGCCGACGGCGGCGTGTGGAGCTGGGGCTATGGAGGCTTTGGCGGGTTGGGCCACGGCGACAGGCAGCGCCAGCTGCTGCCGAAGAAGATCGAGGCCTTTGCTGGCCAGCGTGTCGTCGCCGTGACGGCTGGATCCGTGCACAACCTCGCCCTCACCGCCGACGGCGCCGTCTGGAGCTGGGGCTATGGAAGCTTTGGCAAGCTGGGCCACGGAGACCGGCAAAGCCAGCTGCTGCCGAAGAAGGTCGAGGCCTTTGCTGGCCAGCGCGTCGTCGCTGTCGCGGCTGGAGTGCACCATAGCGTCGCCATCACCGCCGACGGCGCCGTCTGGAGCTGGGGCTATGGAGGCGACGGCCGGTTGGGCCACGGCGACGAGCAGGAGCGGCCGCTGCCGAAGAAAGTCGCGGCCATGACAGGCCAGCGCGTCGCCTCTGTGTCGGCGGGACGCGACCACAGCCTCGCCCTCACCGCCGACGGCGGTGTTTGGAGCTGGGGCCGTGGAGACGACGGCCGGTTGGGCCACGGCGACTATCAGCGGCAGCTGCTGCCCAAGAAGATCGAGGCCTTTGCTACCCAGCGCGTCGTCGCTGTGTCGGCTGGAGCATACCACAGCCTCGCCTTCACCGCCGACGGCGCTGCCTGGAGCTGCGGCGGTGGATCTACTGCCCGGTTGGGCCACGGAGACACGCAGGACCAGCTGCTGCCCAAGAAGACGGAGGCTTTTTCGGGGCGGCGGGTGGTCGCTGTGTCAGCTGGACAGAGCCACAGCATCGCCATCACCGCCGACGGCGACGTCTTTACCTGGGGCATGGGCTTCCACGGCTGCCTAGGCCACGGGGAGGAGCTTTCCAACCAGCTGCTGCCGAAGAAGATCGAGACGTGGGCGCCGGGGCAGTGAGCAGTCGAGGGATTTCCACCGGATCTCGAACACGCTGGAGCGACACACAGACACACAAGCTCATAAGACACACTCAGCTGGCTGCCACACATGCCACACATCCGGAGCGTGGGTTGAATTCTTTTTTAGAGCTCTTGGCGGCGCGACCCTGTGCGTCTGCCACTCCGTCTCACAACACTACTCACTAGGCACGCGCACGGGGCTGGCGGTGGCGGGCGCGCAAGCTCGAAGCTGGCAAATAAAAGAATTTGCGATATCTGTGTGGCGTTTTTCTTCTTTATATGGTGCCACCCTCGATATCCACAACGCCCGACCTGGGGGCACACCGCACACAACGAGACAACTTCCACGAGAGACAACAAAACCGCACATAGACATAGACATACCAGTACATTCACATCAAGGCCGCTCGCAACACAAGATCCCTAGGTAGAAACGCAATCCGCGGCGCGAGCGAACCACCTCCTGCTCATCACCCCCCCCCGAGGATACCTCCCCGCGACAATACGGCGAGCGCGCTACAGCCCGATGGTGCTTTACAGCCATCGAGGCGCTTGACTCGCCGGCGCAGCACCCCGCACCTCCGCACACCCCTCAATGCCCTGAGCCGGGCCGCTCCCAGCCGTGCTGCTGCGCCACCCGCCAAAAGGCCCGCCGCGCCTCGTCCTTCGAGTATGGCACCTGCGGCCGGCGCGGGTCCAGCCGACCGCCACCCGCAATCATCGCGGCGCGCACCTGCACGAGCACGCTGCGCAGGGTGTACTCGGGGCGCCACCCCGCCGATGTGAGCAGCTCCATGCAGACCGAGCCGCCGACAGTGACGTGGCCCGTGTGGAAGGCGAAGCGCGGCGCGACCACCCGCACAAAGGGCGGCGCCGCGGGGAAGTTGGGCGGCATCTCGACCTCGAGCGTCACGGTGGCGGGCGCGTCGGTGGCGGCGAGGGGGGCGGTGGCGGCGAGGCTACCGCCGCCCCCCTTGACGGCCGCGGCGTAGGAGGCGAGGTCTGCGCCGAGAGGCGAGTCCCGAGGCATTGCCATCTGGACGGTCCAAGTCATGAGGTCCGACTCATCCACCGCAACGTCGACCACCCCCTCCGCCTCCACCACCGCCGCTTTGGGGGCCGGCGACGGCGCGCTCGCCGCCTCTTGCGCAGCCGCCGTCGGCGGAGAGCTTGACCGGGCGACGTGGTAAAAGAGGTGGCCCTCCATCAGCTCGATCTTGGTGGAAAGGCTCAAGCTGTCTGCCAGCAAGCTGTCGCAGGGGAGCCCGAGCGCCTTCATCGCTAAGTTTGCCTTGCGGACAAGGGGCACCTCGCGAACCGTGATGCCGCGGGAGCGCGCGACCTCGACGCAGATCCTCTCCAGCCGCGAGTCCAGCGGACCCTGCCCCGCCGTGGGGCCGGTGGTCTCCGGCGCGAGCTGGGTAGCGGCGGTGGTGGCGCTGGCGACGCACGTGCGCCGCGCAGCCTCGACGTCGCGCCGTAGCCTCGCCAGCTCCTTCATGACCGCACGCTGCGCCTCAGGGGTGGGAGGCGGCCTCGGCTGCGACGGCGGTGCGGCTGGCCTCGCCCCGAGCGGGAAGGTTGCGGCGAGGAACGGATTCGTGGCCGGCGGAGGCGGCGGAGGCGGCGGAGGCGGTGGAGGCACCTGAGGCATCGGAGGCATTCCGAGCGAGGGATGCTGCGCCCATCCAGGGCCGCCAAGCACTGGTGCGGGCGCCGGCTGCATCCCAAAGCCCATGCCGCTGGCGATCTGCCGCCGTCGTGGCCCCCGCAGGTCTGAGTCACCGAACCGGTGGTCGGCCCAGGAGAGGACTCCGAGCGGCAGGCTGCACGCCGTGCCCTTGACGCAGCAGATGCCCTTTGTCGCGAGGGTCCCCAGTTCGCGTGGCGAGAGGAGCACGGCGAAGACCAGCATCTGCCCGTCGCGTGTGTGCTCCGGCGCCGCTGACGCCGAACTCAGCGGCGCGCCAAGCAGCGAGCCAAGCGGCGCGCGCGGGTTCGAGCCGGAGTCGCAATATCTGATCGAGTACGAGGCGTTGCGCGCAAAGTAGTCGCCGCGGCCGAGCGCCTGCCCGTGCAGCCCCCGCCGCGCGGGGTCGAGGCCGGTCGAGAGGATGGAGGGAAAGTTCTCGCGCAACGTGCCTAGAGTCCAGCAGGGCTCTCTCCGCGACTTCGAACGCGGAGCTCCTCTCATCGGGCGGGCCTACCGTGGAGAAGCAAGTGCACCTCGAATCCGCTCTTGGCCTCGCCGCAGAGGAGGGCGTCGGCTTGCGCACGCAAGAGAGTGGGGTCCCCGTGCCACTCACCCCGAGGCTGGGGGTCCTGAGGCCTCGGCCAAGCCCACACCTTTGCGCGCAGCTTGACCGAGACCTTAAGCGCGCCGTTTACCACAAAGCCAGAGCTCGCATCTCGGAGCTCCGCCAGCGTCACAAGCTCGTCTTTCCAGCCCCAATCGCAAGCGCGCACGCTGAACTGGTGGTCGGCGTCTGCAGCGCACGCGGGGCGGTGAGGCCGTCGCTGCTGGCGCCGGAGCGCCGCGATACAATGGCTGCGGGCGCGCCTTTGACGACGTTGCGCGACGGCTCCTTCTGGTTGTGGATTGTGAGCGTGAAGTGCGCATCCCGCGTCCACCCCATCGGCAGCGTCGCCGCGTCGGGGACGTCGAGGTAGGCCGCCAGGTAGGGCGCCTTGTTGCCTCCGGGGAAGAGCAGGAGACGCCTGCGGCAGGGCGATGGTCTCACCAGAGGAGTGATGTGCGGTTGAAGGCGAGACAGGGGGGGCGCTCCAGTTGTACTGGCCGCTCGTGAATTCGGGCGAGTAGAGCTTGCCATCGATGTACGTCGACGAGTCCCAGAAGCCCCCGAAGCACCAAGTGTACTCCATCTCCTCGACCGTAAAAGGAGCGGCGATGGCGGCACTGCCGGCGCCATCGGGGCTGGTGCCGGCACCGGCGAGGGCCGAGGCGGCAGCGTCGGCGCATTGGTTGAGGAAGCGCTCGTAAAGCGCGCCGCCTGGGCCAGCGGAGGGGTGGCTATTCCGCTCAAAGGTCACGCCGACCAGGCCCTTCAGCGCGGGTAAGACCTCGTTCGGCAGGCCGTCAATGAGTGGCGCGGCTGCATCGGACCCTCGAGGGGCAGGAGGGCAGTCGAGGAAAGAAGGCGACCGTGGAGGCCGATCGCGCTCGGCGCGGCTTCGGAGGTCGAGATCGAGCCGCGCCACCAGCTCGTCGAGCAGGTTCGGCTCAGCCAGGGAGGAGGCACACCGCTGCCGCTCAAGCTGCTCGATCCGCTGCCGCAGCCGGCTCGCCTGCTCCTCCGCCTGCGACATGTCGCTCCTGAGCGAGTCGAGCTGTGTCTGCGTCCTCGCGCGTAGCAGCGGTGCCTCCGGCGGAACCCGCGCCATGAGCGCGTCGAACTTAGCCTCCGCCTCCGCTTTCTTCTGCTGCTGCTGCTGCAGCTCCCGCCGTAACGACTGCCTCTCCTCCTCCTCTGCGAGCTCTTCTTGGGGTGGCGGCGCCGCTTCGGACGGCGAGGCGAGAAGCCCGGTCTCCAAGCCGTCGCTGTCCCGCGCGGTTGGGTGGGTCTCGAGCGCCTCGACCATCGCCCCAATCATCTCCGGGGGCACGGGATAATAAAAGCGGCCCCGCCAGAACTCCTCTAGCGGCTGGGTTGCCAGGCCGCCCAAAGGCAGCTGGCCGGCGGCCGCTTGAAACCCGTGCAGTGGCGCCGCCTGAACCACATGCAGAGGGGGCGCTGCCCGCTGGCTCGCGTCGCGCGACAGCTGGCCAATACACTTGGTGCAGACGTCATAATCCTCAGCGCGGCACGACGCCATGACTGCACCATCCGGCTGCCTCGCCTTGCAGACGTCGCAGTGGCCGTCGTTGCCTCGCATGCGATACGGAACGAGCGCGCAGCCCTTTGGGCTTTTCGCGCACCCCTCCAGCCAGCCCGCTGCAACGAGGTGCGTGCGAGCCTCCATCTCTTTGGCGGCGCGCTCCATGTCTTTGGCGGCGCTCTCCCAGAGCGCGGGCAGCGAGAGGACTGCGTTTTGCCGCCTCATCTGCTCGCGAGGGGTAGGCTCGGGGGCAGCGCGAAGCTTGCCTGCGAGGGGCCAGCACGAGGGATGTCAGCACGAGAGGTGGGCCCCGCTGTCGCAGCGGTTCGCAGGGAGAGGGCATGCAGGCAGGCCGGTGGAACCGCGGCTCACCCAGCGACTTTGTGCGCTGGTCGACGAGCCTTACAACCTCACCCAGGCGCGCATCCATGAGGTCTCTGTCTGCGGCAGCCCACCCTGCAATGCCTCCGGCGGCATCCAGCCGTGAGAGGGCGGCGCGGCTCGAGAGCAGTAGCTGGTGCAGCCGCCTCATCTCGGGCTGCTGCATGCTATTGAGGAGCTCGTTCACGCGGGTGCCCGGCTCGGCCACGCCTAGTGCTACGATGAACTCGCCCACCACCGTCTGTGCCAACTTGTTGGAGGTCGCCTCGGCGGCGGCCCCTGTGGCGTTGGCCGCCGCATGGGCCTCCGCAACCATCGCAGAGACCAGGGCCTCGGGAACCACGGGGCTGTGCGACTGCGGATCGGTAGCAGAGGGCCACTGCGGCGCCCGTTGTTTGGTCTCCAGGGACTCCTCGAGCCGGACGGCAGCTGCATGGTTCCGCATCTCGGCCACGCGCTTCTCATGCTGCTCAGCTGCAGGGTGACGCCGCTGACGCACGCGCCGGTCGCCCTCCGGAAAGGGCGAGCTCTGTCCACTGCCTCCTTCCTCCGGATGCGTTGCCTGAGTCGGCAGCATGAGCCAGCCTCGGCGGCAGGACACGACCCGGACTTGCGGGGTGGCTCTTGCGGATGCACCCCCCCTCCGAGATTAACCGCCCGAATTCAGCCGAATTGAGAATTTTTACTTCAAAGCCGGTCGCGAGCGCAGGCCTCCGCTCACACTGCCCCACCTCTGGGGTGGTTAGCCCGTGCCTACCCCCCTCGATCCGGGATCGCTGCGAATCTTCGGGCTCTGCGGAATTACTCTCAGCCTCGTTCTCTTCGTCTTCGACCCTCGGCCCCTCACCGCGCTTCACCGCCCTCTGCGCATGTCTTGTCGCCCTAGGGGCTCGGGCCCAGGCCTGAACTCCTCACTGCATTGCTGAGCCCAAATCACTGTGAGAGCCGTGAATTCTTGCAGTCAGTAGGAGAAGAACAGTCAGGCTCAGATTGACCCTTACTTAATGATAAATAAATAAAAACGGACACCTCTACTGTGAGATGGGTAAAAAGGAACAGGTCCCCTCCCGTGCGATCTTTGTGCAGGGTTCTTTGTGGGTGTGGTCGGCGACTAGCCGGGGTCGTCCTCCCGATGGGCGGGACTAGCACTAGCCGTCTTCCACATGGTCCCTCGGGTCCCTGCTGCTCAGAGTACGTTTGTGCTCTTGTTTCTTGTTTGGTATCCGCTTTCTCTCTCCTACCTCATCATCCGTCAAGTGTTTCCTTCTGCGACGACGCCGCGGTTCTGTAATTCTTTTTTCTGGTACGGGAGGCCTCGAGGTCCTCCGGCGAGGTGAGGACCTCTGCACTTGTGAGGACCTCTGCTTCCAGCTCAACCACAGGTGGCTGCAGCCTCCTGGACGCCCCCCCGTGGCCTACCCACAGTCCCACAGTACTCCCACAGCTAGTGCGTAGTGGAGTGCGGCACCTAGGCGGCCGGGATGGGGCGTGTCTGAGGGAGGGTGTAGAGGATGTAGAGTGTAGAGCGCTGTAGAGCTGTAGAGCTGTAGAGCGCTGTAGAGCTGTAGAGCTCTACATCCGCCGCGTGACGATGCGCCTGCGTTGTAGAGCGATGTAGAGGCGCTCTACAACGAGAGAGTACTTGGAGCACTTGGAGTGCAGTCGGCAACCTCACATCCAGGGCCGGTGAGCTGAGAAGCGCATCCAGCGGGCCGGATGATCGGTATCGGGTTACGGGCTAGAGAGCCCTAGCCCCGGGGGTGCGCGTTCGCAGGGCAAGGGCCTTAAAGTAAACACGGGTCTCCGAGGGTTAGCTCCGCGCTCCAGGTTTCCCCTAGCAGCAGAACGCCCCCTCTACTCGGAGCTAGTAAACACATGTTTTCTTTCTTTTTCTACTCGGAGCCAGTGATACGAGAATACGTGCATGTTACGAGAATACACACTGCCCCCACGGAGTACCTGTACTACTCGACGATAATACAAGAATACGCAGCTAGGAAGTTGCAGGCGCCTATAAAGAAAAACAGCGGGCTAAATTTCGGCGGCTAAAAAGCAAAGGACGGGCGCTTTTGATCGGCAAAGGAAAGTTGGAGTAACGGCGACGGCGTTCGCAATGAAGTCGCCTGTCGAGCAGCTTCCGCGGCGCGCCTGCGCCGCGGGGTTGACCGACAGCCGCGCCTCTCGCGCCTCCCGCGCCACGCGCGGCGACGCGCACCCTGCGCGCCAGTCGGCGCACTGGCAGTACCGCACCAGCCAGCACGGCGTGGAGCAATGCATCCAGGGCATTGTGCTGGGCGCCAACCAGCATGCCTCAGGACAGAGCAAGGGAGCATGCTGCGCACCCTGGCGCAGCGCCAGCTCGCCTCCAACCAGGCATTCTCACCACTGCACAGCCGCCCACGAGCGCCCGCAGCTGCACTGCTCAACGCTGAAGCTCAGGAGCCTCCCCTTGTTGTCACAGCTTTGTGCAGTGCAGCGTGCGAGCAGCGCAGCGCCAGGCTGCCCCCTGGCACGCCCGGGCGGCTGTGGGACGGAGGCCCGCCGAGCGAGTGCGAGCCGCATCGGCGGCCATGTCTCCCGCCGCCGCGAGCGAGCGGCGCAAAGAGGCAGCGTCGCGCATGCTTTTCCGTAACGGATTTTTCTCCGAGTGAAATCTCTACAACAAACTCTACATCATAAGCGGCGAACGAGGCACGGTCGCTCTCCGACATGAGGCGCGTTGCACTTGCCAGTGCTGCCCTGGCCTTCTGTCTGCCCGCCCAATGGGTGGGAGGTGCCTCTGCTGCTATGGCATGCCTCACGGCTGCGACTGGCCGGCGCCTCGGCGCGTCAGCTCGGCTCAGCGTAGCGATAGTGACCAGCGCAACTCGCCTGGACTCAACGCTCAGCCAGGAGCTCCCGCACGCGCTGGCGCGAGTCATGGCGCATGCAACGCGTCCGAATGCTCGCCTCGCCTCGCGCAAATGCGACCGTCCTCGCAGCCGACAGTCCACCGCCTGCTAAAGGAGCACTGCGACGAATGCCGGCACCGGCGACGCATGGCAGGCTGGTCATGACGCAGTCATAGGGCGTTGTGTGCTGTCAGAGTGACTCTCTGTGTGTCAGGGATAGTCAGGGCCGTCCATCAGAGCTCCAGTAAGCTCGGAGACACCCCATTAGTGCGACTCGGCCTCTTTGAGTCACTGCCTTCCCGGCGGTTTGGCTGTAGAGCCTCTACAACAAGCTCTACAACAAAATCGTGATACAATGGACGGACGGAAAACACCCCCCCTTTTATGCCTGACCCTGGACATGCCTCTCTGGGGGTGAGCTGGGCCGGCCGCCTCCGGGTCCGCAACTCGCACGATGGGCTCGCGTCCAGGCGAGCATCCGTGGCCCGCGGTTGTCCTCTCGCCGGGCGCGACCGACATGGAGATCCACTGCACACAGATCTGTGCTTTTGGCGCCTATTGCTCGCTCTCTGTGCAATCGCAACGCCAGAGGCCGTGCTTGGAGAGTGTGTCGCAGTGCTGCTGCGTCAGTGGATTGAGCCGCGACGCAGGCTCCATCGGTGAGCTGCGGCGGCGCACCGGCCGCTCCATGCATAGCTCCGGCGAGCCGTGCAAACGCGTTTTTCCGTCCGCCCGTTTCATCGAGTTTGCCCGGGCGGTAAAATGCAATCGAATCTGCCCGAATGGTCAAGTAAAACTTTGCCTTTCGTAAAAGTTGCCCGAGTGGTCTGTGGGAAAAAACCAAAATCGAGACGGAATTCATGAACGGCCGGGCAATATGTCTTCCTTACTATTATTAATTGATGCTTTTTGCACGGCTGAGCCCCCCCCCCCCTCCCCCGCGCCCATTCCCTGCCCTCCCCCGCCTCGCACTCCGTCAGAGCCCCCTCCCCTCCTGCACAACAGGAATTTTGACAATTAACCAGATGCACGTACAATGGGCTTGCCCATCCCGGTGCGGAGTGGTTCGACCCCACACAAATCCGGAGGGGTGACGGGGTGCTGTCGTTGATGGTCTCACAGGCCCAGTGAGGTAGTGCATCGGACTATCCCGGATCCTGCTGAACAAGCTCCTCTTGTAGCTCGATCGGTCACACCGCCATCGCCGTCGGGGAGAGGGGGGACGACACTGCTCTGGCAGCGTGCACCTCGATCCTGTACCGTGTTTGTTATGACCCCCCCCCAATGAACACACCAGTGAGGGAGGGCGAGACGATCGAGGGGTCCCGTACCTCCCGTACCATGCGGAATCGACCCTATCCAGTGCTCAAGTGCTCAACAAAATCGCGCTCTACATCGCTCTACAACGCAGGCGCATCGTCACGCGGCGGATGTAGAGCTCTACAGCTCTACAGCGCTCTACATCTCTACAACTCTACAGCGCTCACACTCTACATCCTCTACACCCTCCCTCAGGGGCGTGTGTGCTTGGCAGGATCGTGCGAGCATTTCGGCAGACGAACATCGAGGTAGAAGAGAGAGAAAGTAAGACGTTTCATTTTTTCTCTTCTACCACTCGAGTTGTATTTCTTAAGCCTTTTCCCACCACGATTTCTTTTCCTCTGTTCTTTCTTGTCTTGTTTTTAAACTCTTCATTGTGTACCTGTGTTAGTGCCAGTGCGCGCCAGTCCCTGGCATATGTGTCTTTTTTGAGCCTTCGATGTTATGAAACAACGCAAGGCGGAGAAGACATATCGCTCTCGGGGCCCCAGCCGACTGGGCTTTTTCTCGCAAACAGGGGCGGCATTTGCAAATATATATGTGTGTATATGCGCACCACGCGGGTGCAGAACCTCTGCGAGTTGGCCGCCTCAGCCTGCGCCTCCGGCCTCGACGAGGCGCGCCGACGCGAGATCTCTCTGCTGATGGACGCGGTGGCCGCAGCTGACCTCGGCCTTCCTGACACCGCACCGGCAGCCGGCAGCGTGAGCGCCGGCAGCACCATCATCACTCAGACGGTGTACGCGTCGGACGCGTTCGAGCTGGTGGTGTTCCTCTTCCCACGTGGCGTCCGGCTGCCGCTGCACGACCACCGTGCGCCCTTTTTGCCCCGCCGCAAGATCCGCCTTCCGCTGCGCCGCCGGCTGTTCCCTCACTGCGCCTCGCCTGCACACCGCCGCAGCCGAGATGACGGTCTTCTGCCGCGTGATTGACGGCTCGCTCGCGATGCGGAGCTACGACTGGCTCCCTCCAGCTCCCACTGGGGCTCAGCTCGACGGCGAGACCGCAAAATCGCCATCCTCCCTCCCTCCCGCCCTCCCTCCTCTTCCCTCCCTCCCTCCCTCCCCCTCTCCCTCCCTCCCTCCCTCCCCCCCCAACCCCCTCGCGCGCGCACTCACCCCTCTCCCTGTCTCTCCGCCCTCTCCAGAGGCGAGCCGCAAACAGCAGCGCGGCAGAGCCCCTCCTGACGCATACCCGGCTACGCTGCGCGGCGAGACGATCCTCACGCCGTCGCCACCTCTCGGAAACTTCTCGGAACCCTCTCGGAACCTGCCCGTAGGCGAGACGATCCTCACGCCAGAGTCGCCCACCTTTGCCCTGCGGCCAGACTTTGCAAACATTCACTCCTTTGAGGTGCCCGGCACGCACGCACACACCCACACATGCACACACACACACACACACACACACACACACACGCACACACACACACGCGCGCGCGCACGCACGCACACGCACGCGCGCACGCACGCACGCACACACACACACGCACACTCCGCCTCAACCCACCGACCCGCCCCTATCCGCTTCCTCTCCCCACCCGCTCGCTCCCCTGGCCCGCCGCCGCCACACCCCACCGCCACAGGCACTCGCAGACACCGCCGTGCTCGACCTGCAGCTGCCCCCATACGACGACCGCAAAGGCCGCGACTGCCACTACTTTGCCTCGGAGGGCGAGGCGGCTCCCGCCTTGGCCGAGGCCGCGGCGGGCGGGGACAGTGCGAGGGGCGGCGGGAGCGAAGGTATCTGCTGCGCCGAGACGCTGCGCGTCATAAGCCCGGAGTTAGACATCCGAGCTGGCGCCTACCGAGGGCCGAGGCCAAGGCTGGCCCGCTGAGATCAGAAGGTTAGAGAACTTAGAGTCACTCGAAAAGGGGTGTGCGGCAAAGGCCTGGGCGCGGGGACACCCGTCGACCCTTCACACACACTGACACCTCGCTCACAGTCACACGCACGCGCACATACACACACACATATCACATTATCGCACACTCTGTGCTCAGTCTGTGGCAGCCGTTCCACGTGCGCGACGCGGGCGTGGGAGCCGACTATCATCGCGTTCCACACACATATCGTCATCGAACGAACCCCGGCCGAGACTGATTCTCTCTTTGCACTTTGTACTTTGCCGGCAACACAGCGCTGAGATGTGAGAACGATAATCGATATATGGTCAAATAACGCCTGGCGCTGGCGGCCTGCTGAGTCGTGACACGTGAGAACCGTGAGTGCTGTTTTGGGGGCAGCTTTTCAGAAGCCGACGAGCGTACACGCACGCAACCCCATAGCCATACGGCTCTATCGTCTATGCCATATATAAAGAGCCTAACGTAAGCGCGCACAGCTTCACACACACATACATTATTCACCACGTATACAACGTATATTCCGGGAGAAGTCTGCCCCCCGGACCCCTGATATGTGATATTGCTGTGTCAGAGAGAGAGATCTCTTCCGTGTCAGTCCCATGAGCCGGTCCCATATTGCTCTGCCGAACGAGAGTGGCGACGCGCGGCCGCCCTGGCTTCCGCCTCAGCGGCTGCCCTCAGTGCCTCCGGCGACGACTCCACCTCCTCCTGCCCCTCAGCCTCGAGTGGCTCGATCGCCTGCCGAGCGCGCTCAAAGAACGACTTTCGCCGAGGCGGCGGCGCGTACAAGCCTTCGATCCCCGCCACCGCCGCCGCCTCCGCCGCCGCCTCCGCCGCCGCCGCCTTCGCCGCCGCCGCCTTCTCCGCCGCCGCCTGGTTCGCCTCCTCCCTCTCCTTCGCCCTTGTCGCCGCCGCCTCGGCCGCCTTTGCCAGCTCGGCGGCAGCAGCCTCCTTCACCGCCTTCCGAAGGCGGCAGGCGGCCGCCGCAGCCCTCTCCACCTCCTCGAACCGGTGCTCTGAACCTGCGAGCCGAGCTGCCCTCTCCTCCGCCGCCTCCTTCGCCGCCTTCGCCGCAGCCGCCGCAGCCCTCTCCACCTCCTCGAACCGGTGCTCTGAACCTGCGAGCCGAGCTGCCCTCTCCTCCGGAGACTCCTCCACCTCCTCCTGCCCCTCAGCCTTGGACGGCTCGAGTGGCTTGATCGCCTGCCGAGCGCGCTCAAAGAACGACTTTCGCCGAGGCGGCGGCGGGTACAAGGCTTCGATCCCCGCCACCGCCGCCTCCGCCGCCGCCTTCTCCGCCGCCGCCTTCTCCGCCGCCGCCTTCTCCGCCGCCGCCTTCTCCGCCGCCGCCTGCTTCGCCGCCCTCTCCTTCGCCCTTGTCGCCGCCGCCTCGGCCGCCGTTGCCGACTCGGCGGCAGCAGCCTCCTCCGCCGCCTTCTGAGCCGCCGCCTCTTGAGCCGCCGCCCACTCCTCGACCGCCGCCGCAGCCGTCGCCCCCGCCGCGGCCGCCTCTGATCTCACCTTCACCGCCCACTCCTCCTCCAGACTCGCCAGCGGGGGCCCGAGCGGCGGAAGAGTGGGCGGTGTCTCGCGAGCAGGGACTCGCCCCCTCGCCACCAGGTCGCCGTCGGGCGCCTTCTCCACGGCGTCGGCGGCAGCCTCCGCCGCCTCGGCCGCCTCCTCGGGCGCCATGCCCTTCTCCAGCGCGTCGGCGGCGTGTACCGCCGACGGCATCGGCGAGGAGACGGGCGCCTCCTCCATATGTGCGTAGGTAGTCGCGCGGCGCTTCCGCAGCCAGCCATGCGCGTGGGCGGCGGCGGCCTTGCAGCCCTTACCGCCCGCCACTGCCACAGCCGCCGCCCCAGCTGCCACAGCTGCCACCGCTGCCACCGCTGCCAACGCTACCACCATTGCCCCGGCTGCTGCCACCGGCGCCCCCACTCCTAATGCCGCCTCCACCGCCTCCGCCGCTGCCGCCGCACGACCCCTCCCGCCGGCCTGCTCGGCAGCGCTGCTCGGAGGCCGCACCGTGAGCGCGAGCGGCCCAAAGCTCGCCATGTGAGCCACCACCTGGAGAGGCAGCCCCTTCGAAGGCACGCCGTTGAGGGCCACGACGGTCGACAGCAGCGGCACGGGCTGGTTGGCGAGGGCCACGACGACCAGCCCGCCGCCTCCGGCCGGGTCTTTCGCGAGGGAGAGGCCCGTCGGGCCGGCGGGGAAGGCGAAGGTGAGGGGCGTCGGGCCTTCTCTCCGAAGGAGGGCTCGAATGAAGAGGTAGGCAACGCCGCCCAGCAAGAGGAGGGCGGGTAGACCAATGAGCGCAACGACGGCGTACGGGGTGCGAGGCGGCGGGGGCGGGCGCGGCGGGGGCGGGCGAGGCGGTGGGGACGGCGGCGGACCAGGAGGCGGCGGCGGGGGAGATGGCGGACGAGGAGGCGGCGGACGAGGAGACGGCACGCCCCCTGGAGCACTAGCGACAAAGGTCACTGGCGAGGGCGCGGATGGAGCCATGAGAGGCGATGGCGATGGACGAGGAGACGGCGGGGGGCGAGGCGACGGCGGGGGGGACGGCGGTGGCGGCGGGGAGGAAGCGGCGGCGGGGAAGACGGCGGTGGCGGCGGGGGAGGAAGCGACCGGTGGCGGCGGGCGAGAAGGCGGTGGTTTCGGAGGTGGTGGCGGACGAGGAGGCAGCGGCGAGGGAGGGGGCGGCGGCGGGGGAGGGGGTGGCGGCGGGCGAGGAGGCGGTGGTTTCGGAGGTGGTGGCGGACGAGGAGGCAGCGCCGAGGGAGGGGGCGGCGGCGGGGGAGGGGGTGACGGCGGGGGAGGCCATTGGGATGACGGCGGCGGTGCTGGCGGCGCCTGCGGGAGAAACCAGAAGGGTAATCCGCCGCCACCCGCGGTCGGCTGGCGGCTCGCGCCGCCGCTGGAGGAGTGGAATGGCATCGACACTCTTACTGTCCAGCGCGTGCGCCGCAAACTCGACCGCCGAGAGCGCCGGCCAGTCGCTGTTCACACAAAAGACAGGAGACGCTGTTCACATAAACGCACAACCCCGGGACCCGTTCACAGAAAAACACAACCCGGACGCAAGACGCACAAGCACAGACAGTCGAGAAGGGAGAGACACGACAGCAACGACAGTCAGAAGTCGGCGCTGGGTCCCAGGAAGGCGAATGCGATGACGGCCTCTAGTGTGAGCTCACTGTTCACGTACAGAACCCTCGAAATCGCAAAGTGACAGTCAGGCACGCAGTCCCTGTTCACACAAAAGCACAGCCCCGATATCGCACGACAGCAGTCAGACACGCAACACGGGGTCCCACCACACAGGGAAGTCGGGCCGTTATCGGGCATTCAATCGCCTCTATGCTCTATCGTCTATGCGCGAGAGAGCTCTCTAACGCTCCAGCGCGGCCAAGCGCCCCCCACTCTAAGTACTATCTACTAAGACGCACACAACGTGGGGTGGCCCACGCGCGCCTTAGACCCTGAGTTTCGTGAGTGAGAGTGTGTTCACTTGACATTTGTCATTTCGTGACACAGAAAAGGGAAAGAAAGACACGAACGGGGCGGCGAAGGGGTTTAGTCGAAGGTGTCGCCGAAACCCCAAATTTGCTAGAAATATATCGGTGTGGTTTTATCGAAATCTCACTGGGAGATCAAAAAAAAGATATGTCGTGCTCCGGAGGGACGCTGTGCCTCGCTGGACGCTTTTCGCCAGACGCCAGACCCGGACGCAGAAAGACACACAAGACCAACCGTACACCCCCTCCCAGACGCACACACACAAGCCTTGGCAAAAACAGACGCTACGGGCCCAACCCGACGCATACTAATCGCTATGCGACTGCGCGTGACGGCAGGGGAGAATCGGGGCGCACCAGCTCAGAGGCGTCCTGGAGTGTACAACGAGACGAAGCGCGCAAGGCTCAAGTCGACGGGAGATGGGAGGCACTGGACAGAAGGCACGGCTCGACACGGCGAGACAAGAGACCGCCCCCACTCAGCGGGCGGGCGGCAAAAAGAGAACGCGCGCGCGAGCCTAGCGGAGGGCCTTGAAAGCGATGGCGGCGACGGCGGCGACCGCACACGCCCCCACCGCAACCTTTGCGCCTCCGCCGCTCGGCATCGCCTCCGTGAAGGTGCGGGCGAGCGACGGCCCGACCGTGCGAGCGAGCATACCCTCGATTGCGGCGCCAGGGCTGTTATCTTCCGCCTAACAGCTCGCCGGAGGCTCGAATCAAAAGTGGTGATCGATGGCGGCAGAGTCTGGCTGTGCGGCCGGCCTTGGGCGGCGAGGCGGCGAAAGGGCAGCTGGTGGCGAGCTGCGAGCCAAACACCTCGCACATGACCTAGCACCGGCCCATCGCGGGTCAGCCTCGCCGGCCTCGACGCTGTCAGCACGAGAGGACGTCGCACAGCGCCTTCTTGGCGCCGAGCTTGAGCAGCTCCGCCTGTCCAAATGTCCACAGCGCACGGCGGCGTGAGCACAGGCCGTCTCCTCTCGCCCCGAGGCGGGAGGGGAGGAGGAGGAGGAGAGGAGGAGGGGAGGAGGAGGAGGAGGGGAGGAGGGGGGAGGAGGAGGGGAGGAGGAGGAGGAGGAGGAGGAGGAGGAGGGGAGGAGGAGGGGAGGAGGAGGAGGGGAGGAGGAGGAGGGGAGGAGGAGGAGGAGGAGGAGGAGGAGGAGGAGGGGAGGCGGAGGAGGGGAGGCGGAGGAGGAGGAGGGGCCGCCTCTCCGCGCCTGCATCTCGCTCATCCATGCCGGAGGGCCGCAGATGTAAAAGACGTGCTCTGTACCCGCCTTGGAGATCGTCTCGGCGGCGACCGACGCCGCCGACGGCCGCTTGCCCCCGTCAGTGTACTTGCAGAGAAGCTTCTTCTTGCCGAGGAGCGACTCGAACTCGCCCTTGAGCGCGTGCGCCTTGGCCGACTTGTCGACGTGCACCGCCAGCGCAACCTGACATGGTTCACACCGTGTGCTCCACCACCTCATCATGGGCCGTCGGAGGGGCACACCGAGCGGAACCTTGCCACCGAGCGCGCGCGCAAAGTTGATCATCGGCGTGACGCCGATGCCTGCTCGCAAGCCAGCAAGCCGGCGGCCGTGAGCCGCGCCTCGCTTCGCGACATCATTCGCGGTTCTAGGGGACCGCAATGGGCCAGCGCCACAGGGCTTCTGCATCTCGGCTGCTGCATCTCGGCGGCATCATCTCGGCTGCATCTCGGCTGCAACTCGGCTGTATCTCGGCTCCATTATCTCGGCCGCATCTCGGCTTCATGATCTCGGCTGCGGCTTGGCTGCGGTATCTCGGCTGCATCGCGGCTGCAGTATCGGCGCCGGCGCTGAGCAAGACGGCGGTCGGCGCCGCGTCGTCGAGGGTGAAGACGCCATAGGGAGGCGTCAGCTTGACGGTGTCACCGACCTACGGGGTAGGGCTCCGAGACGGCTCCGAGACGGCTCCGAGAGGGACCTTCGTTGCTAGGGGCCACGCTTGGCCCTGTCTGTCTAGTCTCGGCGAGACCGCGGCCCATCTCGGCTGATCTCGGCTGATCTCGGCTGATCTCGGGTCGTCTCGGTAGTCTCGCCTTGAGCGTCTCGTGCATGTACGTCGAGACCACGCCGCCCGCCACCTAGCCCCTCGCGCCGCGTGCGGGTGAGTGGAGGCGGCCTCGGAGTGCGGGGGCGGAGGCGGGGCCGCGCCTGCTAACACTGCTACTTCGACCACTGCTACTGTAGCAAGAAGAGGAGCGGGCGACGGCGGGGGCCGTGTGCCGCGCCTTCTTGGTCGTGCACTGCAGGTACTTTGCCCCAGGCGGCGAGGTGGCCGTGTAGTGGCGCGGCGCGGTGAGGCCGTCCCCGTTCGGGTCCACCTGCGCCGCGGCTCGAGGAGTCAGAGGAGGCATCCGCTCCTTTGCGGGAGCAGCGCAGGCCGTGTGCAGAGCTGCAGAGCTGCTAGCTGCCGCCGCCTAGTGCCGCCTAGCGATGCCCCGCAGCGGCGGCGAAAGGCCGGTGTGTCGCACTGCGAAAGGCTGGTGCGCTGTCGCGCGCTGTGGGTTCGGGCACCTTGACGGTGAGGTACTGGCCGGCCTCGAAGGCGAAGCCGGAAGTGAGCGGGTTCACGGGCTCGAACCTGGACAGAGTCGGGCCCAGAGAGTCGGGGTTAGGGCCGGGGTCAGGGTCAGGGTTAGGGTGAGGGTGAGGGTGAGGGTGAGGGTGAGGGTGAGGGTCAGGGCCGAGGTCAGGGTTAGGGTCAGGGTCAGGGTCAGGGTTAGGGTCAGGGTTAGGGTCAGGATCAGGGTTAGGGTCAGGGTTAGGGTCAGGGTCAGGGTTAGGGTCGGTGTCGGGATCTGACAGCGGCTCAGCGGGCTCGGCCTTGACTCAAGAGGATCACGCTTGACGCTCCTGATGCTGGCTCCTCTCGGCTCCTCTCGGCTCCTCTCGGCTCCTCTCGGCTCCTCTCGGCTCCTCTCGGCTCCTCTCGGCTACTCTCGGCTCCTCTCGGCTACTCTCGGCTCCTCTCGGCTACTCTCGCGCTTGAAGCTCTTGATGCCTGTCGCCACGTCGGCGATCTCGGTGACGGTGAAGTCTTTCAGCCCCCGCCACCCGCCCGGCCGCTTCTCGTACTCGGCGTACAGCGCCTCCTCCTTGTCGATGCAGACCTGCGGGGCAGGTGTCGCGGCGGGCAGGCCTCGCGGCGGGAGGCGGCCGCGCTGCCGCCTTCGTGCGGGCGCTAGCGTGGAGAGACGGCGGGGAGAAGGAGACAGCAAGGAGAGAGAGGCGGCGGGGAGGGAGAGTGGCAGCCGAGGAGGGGGTGGGGTCAGCGGGAGAGGAGTGAGGCATGTGGCTTCGCGTGCCTTTGCCAGGAAGCGGACGGCCTCGCTCCACGCGCCAGCCACCTCTGGCGTGAGCGCGTCCCCGAGCTTCGGGCCGAGCACATGCGCAATGGACCCCATCAGGTGGTCGTGCACGGGGAGGTAGTGGGCCGGCTGGATGTTGAGCGCGCAGTGCCGGTGGTTGATCGCGTCGACGGCGCCGCCAGGCACGAGGAGCGGCGACAGGTCCTTGATGTTGGTGGCGTACGCGCAGACTGAAGCCGCCAGCGCCTCGGGCTGGTGCGTCGAGATGGGAACGTTGTGCGCCGGGTTGAAGACGGTGAGGACGACGGACGGCAGCGACGCAATCATGTCGCCGTAAAAGTCTTTGGTGATGTCGAGCGCGAAGGGAGCGACCGCGCCGGCCGTGGCGTCGACTGTCGCGATCGTCTCGGCGGACATCCCCGACGGTAGACCCTTCTTGGCGGCATCGCCATCGAACGGGCACCTATTGAACGCGCCAGAGTCAGGGCGTGGTACGGAGTCGTGCAGGGCATCCAGAGCCTCACTTGCGAGCTCCTTCTCCTCCCTTGCCCATGGTCCTGCTCGATGTCGCGGCGGGAGGCGTCACAGCCGAGAGAGAGTCGTGGGAGAAGGGATAGCAGGGAGAGAGAGAGAGCAGCGGGGGAGGAAGAGAGAGGCAGCGGAGGAGAGTGCAGAGGCACAACCAAGCCTGCTGTCCAGTTGGTCAACGAGCCGGCGCCGAGGTGTGAGTTGTTGATTGATCGCCGAAATGTGGGCTGCGGCAGTTTCTTTTTTCTAGTCGTTTCTGCTCGTCCAGGTCCAGTCCGAGCCTGACTGTTCTTCGCCTTCCTACGCTCTCTCGAAGTACGCTCTCTCAAGGTCTCTTACAGCAGAGCCCCGGCGAGACCCCGAAAGAGAAACCCAAGAGGTCCTCGGAGAGGGTACCCTGGGTGGGCGGGGCCTCTACTCACCAGGCTCGCCAATACCGCCTTCCTGTGGCAGATTGAACTATTTTATTTACGAAGAAACGACGGGGACAATCTCCCAGCGTGAACAGACAGCTGGCCGTATGAGGCGGAGACGTGATGGAGGCGCTCGCCGCGAGCGAGCGGCGATTGAGCGCCTCAAATTCTCTCCGGCTGCGCGCGCCTGCGCGCCTGACCGGTGCGGCCTCCGAGTCGGCGACTAGCGCGCGATAAGGTTTTTGCTCGCCTTCCCTGGGAGGGCCCCGTGTGATCTGTGATCTGTGAGGGTCCGCCCGCAGGCGCATTTTGTATACCGAGGCGGTGCCCGGTGCCGAGCGCAGGCAGAGCCCACAGGTCGGACCTTAAGACAGCATTGTAGATCCCTGGGCAGGGGTGGTGGAGAGGGCGGTCCGTCGGCGCCAAACCACCTCCCACCGAGGTGGGCAGGTTCCACGCGTTCCCGGACCGCCCCCGTTGGAGGTAGACCGCTCGTCTAGCCAATCAGCCTTAAGCGAGCGGTCTGGCCGTTGGAATGGCCGAGTTTGGATTGGTGTGGGGACTTGCGTCCTCGCATCGATCATGGTTGTACGAGCATTGTTAAGTTCCACTACGATCTATGAACACTGGGCGAGGGACCTTCTTAGTTGTCCGGGCCTGCTTTGCAGGCTCGGTCGTTCAGAAATTTTCCCTCACCCCTCCTCCTCTTCGCCTCTGGCTGCGGTCTTTCTCGTATGACGTTTGATCCCCCGATTTTCTTGCCGATCCCTCCATTCGTTTTTGCGTACGTAGGCGCTGCTTCTGGGCTTTCGTCACCGGCTCTCCCTCCTCTTCATGCTGTTTGCTCGCCCCCTCCCCCTGACTCATCGAATTGCTACGATCGTTCTCGAACGACGAACCGCCACCTTTTCCTCGGCGGCCGGGGTGCCTCTTCCTCTGACTGCTCTTCGTCTACGTCCATCACTGTAAATTCGTCATCTGTTTGGCTGTCGTCCCATTCTGGGGGCCTTCCTCGGATGGCCGCTCGCTCGGTCCTGGCTCTGTTGTGCGATCGGGCATCTCTTCTTCGGCGCTCCCCGTGCCGTCGTCGCCGCTGGCTTGGCCGGTGGGGGGGGTCCCTGGTTAGCCCCCCGCTGTGTCCGAGAAGCAGCTCGAACCTCAGTCGGTCCATGAACTGCTGGGCCGCGCGGCGGTTGTGGCGTCCTCGTCTTGGACTTCTCGCAGTGCTATGGCTGCCCTGGCTGCTCTGGCTCCCTTTGCTCTCGCCCCCCTGGCTCTGTTGGCTGTACTGACTCTGGCTCCCCCCGTCCTCCAAGGCCCCGTGTTGCGTGACTGTCTCTGTGCGATTTTGGGCCCGGGGTTGCAAGTTTACATGTGTATGACGCCAAAAGCCGTATTTTCTTCTCTACAGAGAGAGAGAGGACTCAACAGGAATCCTATCGAGGCCTGCGAATGTCCCACCCCCCTGCGCGCGGGCCTTCTAGGCCCGCGGGTAGTCTCCCTCCATCCCCAGGCAGGGCCTCCAGGGCTCGCACCTCAACCTCTCATCGACCAACCAGCGCCGCACAGCCCGGTTAATGTATTTTCTTGTCAAGGCGGTGAACTGGGCCCGGGCTCCTAGCCGGATAGGTAGGTACCCACTATTTTTGCCTATTTTCGCTTCGCTGCGCGGCCTGGGATAGATAGGTAGGAAGGTAGGGCGTTTTGTCGCGAGTGCCGCAGACCCCATATCCGGCTAGGATCCTAGGAGTTGGAACCCTGGCGCTGAGTGGAGCACGAATGCGAAGCCGCCTACCGGCCGCACTCACAGCCACCATCCTGGCATACTCTCGCCCGCAGCGGCAAGGAGGTCCTGCCTCAGCCACCGCCGTGCAAGGTCTCCGCGCCACAGCACCAGCAGCCACCGCCGTGCAAGGTCTCTGCGCCATCTCGCTCGACCGCCGCTCCGCCGCTGGGCTCGGCGCGAGCGCGGCCGCCACCGCGCTCCTCCTTCCGCTGCCGGCTCCCGCCGCCGAGCTTCCTCCCGCGGCAGTGATCCTCCGGGTGGCCGAGGTGACTCAGTTCCAGGAGGACGCTCTCCGCCGGGCGGCGAGCTACTCGGACGAGGAGGAGCGCGAGCGTGCGGGCTACGCCTTTGGCCGCAACCAGATGGAGATGTCCGTGGACGTGCTGCTCAGGAACACAAGGCTGAGCTCGCTACCCGGCTGCGCGACGCCCGCCTTGACCATCGGCGAGGTCAAGCGCATCGCGAGCCGGCGCGACGGCATGCTCTCGCAGGCGGACCTGCTCGCGATGGCGGCGGCGTACTCGCGCTCGCGCGACGAGCTGCGCGTCGCCTTTGAGGCGATGCCAGAGAGGGAGCGGAGGGAGGGGAAGGAGATTGTGCGCGGGCTCAAGGCAGCGGACGACGAGCGCAAACGCGCCGCGCAGGCCGAGGAGGAGGCGGCCATCGCCGAGAGGGGACTCTACCCTCGATGACGCGTCGGCAACACCTGGCGACGATCCGGTCCTCCGGCTCGCCGCCTCCCAGTATCTCTACAGGCGTGGACTCGGTCGTCTCCTTCCTTTCTTTCTTACAGCTTACCTCGAGCAGCGCGTTACTACGATCTACGTTTAGACTCAGATTTTTTGGTCATGTATGATGTAAAAGCCGAAAGAAAGAAAGAAAAGAATTTGGGTGCGCTTCTTAGCTCCCCGGCCCTGGATGTGAGGCTGATGACTGCACTCCAAGTGCTCCAAGTGCTCCAAGAAACAAGGAAAGGCGGTTTCTTTGCGCTTAGCCTTCGATGTTATGAAAGAAACCGGACATGGCATATCGCTCTCGGGCCCACAGACATCCCGCACACCCGCCGCCGCGCGCGCGCGCCCCACCCCGGCCCCACCCCGTCTCGCGCGCGCGCCCCACCCCTCGGTTCTCGTGAACAAGTCCATGCTGGCTAGCTTGTTCCTGGCACAGTTCGCGTACGCGCCGCTGAGCTCGCCGCCACGCAGGGCTTTCATCGGGCAGGCTGCCGCAGTGGCGGTCGGCCTCCAGCCGTTTGCGGCACTGGCGGCGGCGGACTGCCTTCAGACCTGCCGCAAGAACTGCGGCCGGCTTGCGGCAGGTTTGAGAGCCCGCCAGTGTGTGGGACTAGTGAGTGGGAAGCTTACCTTACCTACCTTACTTAGGCTCGAGGGATTACTGCGAGAGCTCTTGCGTGGACTATTGCGCGCAAGACGACCGGAAAGATGGCCTCAGCGGGTCGGTCAGCACGGAGGGCTCCGAGTTCGGTTTCGCCAGCTCTTTCAAAAACCCGCTAGCGCCGCAGAAGCCAACGGTCTACGGCGATGACAAGCCACCAGGTCTACCGGACGTTTTCGGGGTGAACCAGGCGCTGCGGAAGGCGGTCACTGGCGGCGACTTGACCGGCGGCGTGCAAGGCCAAGGCGGTGCACGTGACTTCTCCGACGCGCCGCCGGGTGGACTGTTCGACAGTACGCGATTCAGGGCTAAGTAGGTTTTCGCGCGGAACATGAACACGTCCGGTTTTGGGAGTCGGGGATAGTGTGTGTAGCACCGCCGCCAATGACTGCCGGGGCGTCACACTGACAGCGAGAAGGAACTCACCAGTCCGATAAGGATCAACTGGAAAGCTGAACCCTGGGCTTAGACAGAACGGGCGTGGCAGGCTCCAGGGGAGGCCACGCTCTACCCGGGGCGCTAAGGAGGGAAATCGAAACTGTTGGGCGTCCATCGACAAGGATACCCAATGATGACACACCGACAATCCCCCCCCCCCCCCGAGGACCGAACCTAGGCACGTAGAGCACGGGTCATCTCGGAGAGAGAAAGGGGAGGGAAGAGGGGGGGGATAAGGGAGCCGAGATACGCGGGAGTACCCTGGGAGTGAGAGCTCTCATTCATGGTCGCGAGACCAGGGGAAGCCATCATGGGGAACGGGCACACCAAGGCACTAACTTCATCACTCATTCGCCCCGCATTAGGTAGCGACCCCAGGTTCAGAGCTAGGCTTCCCGACAGGGCAGGGAACCCCCAGCGCGTAGGCGGGGCCCACGGTAGCCTCGTGCAGTACGCGATACCGAGAGCTGGGGGAGAGGCGCGCCACGCCAAGGGGGAGAGAATGGAGGGGGGAGAATATGCGTGCTCGTTTTTCTTCTAAAGCAATTTTTTGGGGGGGGAGTCGGGGACTTGTGTGTGTGGTGGAGTTAAGTGGAACTCTGCTCCTCTTACACACGGTGTGAAGTCCTGAAGACCACAGCGCGCAGCGCCATGGAGGAGGTATTCTCAATATCAAGGTCTGTGAATTATTCTTTCCTTCGGGACATCACACGCAAAGATCGCAATGGACACGCGTCTCACTTCGTCTTTCGAGGACTATAGCAGTGGCCTCGAGACTAGGGTCTCTAGCTCTAGCGGTCTAGGCCAACGACGTGTTGTCGCCGACGCAGTAGCGGCACCAGAAGGTCTTATTCGGGTCGAGGCGGCTCTTCAGCTCGTTCAGCTCACCGTACAGCTCCTCTCCCCAGAACGTCTCCTTCCACCTACCGCCGCCACAGGCCTGGGCCACCTCCTGCTGCTTCATGCCAAACGTGCCGGCGCCAGCGCCAAAGGACGCCTCCGCCTGATACGCGTTCGCTCCTAGCTTGCAGAAGGCAGAGTCGGCATCACGACTGTGCCCTCCGGCCGCCGAAAAGACGAGATGCAAAGCTGCGGTTCGCAGGCCGTCGGAGATGGATGTGTCGTCGCGGTTCCGCAGGTGCTCAGAGCCCCTGTTTCCGGTGAGGTCCTGGAAGATTTGCACCGCTGACGCGCGGTGTGAGGTGAGCGAGGAGGCGAGCTGATCCTTGAGCGCGGACGCGACGTCACCACCCTCGAGCTTCTCGAGCGGCACGAGAACCGACGGCCCAGCGCCACCCTTCAGGTACGGCATCGGCAAGATCGCGTCGTCGCCAATGGCGTCCACCTCGATTCTCTCAATGAGTGGTAGGTCCTTGTACGGTTGGAACTCATCCGTTGCCCGCACTGCCTCCCACCACGTGCCGTAGGTCCTCTTTGTGAACTTGCCCGCCAGGCCGTCGGTCTTGTCAGCCAGCTGGTCCCACACCGCCTGGCCACTGTCACCGGGCCACGCGTAGATGAGATCGATGCTCCACGTTGCATGGCACTTGAAGAGACTGAAGAAGCTCGGCGATGTGGCGATGAGCCCATAGCCGCCGAGGGTGCTGTTAACGGACGTCGCCCAGCCGAGTTTGCCGTAAATGGCTTCGACCGTCCTGTTGAGGACAGCGCGATCGCAGCCGTCGCCTCGGAAGCTAGCGGTGGCCATGGTGAAGCCGCCATCCTCGATCGGGTGCGCGCGCAGCGCCATCTTCGTGACGACACCCCACGCGCCCCCTCCACCCCCCCTCATCGCCTTCCAAAGCTCGGGGTGGTGAGTGCTGTTGACGGTGACTGCGGACCCGTTGGCCAGCACGACCTCTGCCTGGACCAGGTTGTCGACGCCGAGGCCCTTTGATGGTGCAAAGGGCCCGTGGCCGCCCGAGAGAGACCAGCCAGCGATGCCCACCGTCGGACACCATCCGCTCGCAATGAAACGGCCGTGGTTTGCAGCGTACGAGTGCGCCTGCTCGAACGTGAGCCCCGCGCCAAACTCCATCGCGCCACATCCGTTGTCCAGGCTCGGGTCGAAGGAGTGCGAGTTGAGGAGGGAGGTGCGGATGTAGACTCCGTCCGGGCAGGAGTGGCGGTTGGCCCAGTCATGGCCGGTGCCTATCACGGCCACGCAGAGCCTATGCCTCGCGGCAAAGAGCACGGCCTCCTGCACGTGGTTCGTTGTGAGCGGCCACACAACGAACGCCGCCTTGAGCAGGTCCTGCTCGCTGGAGGCGAGCAGTGGATCTGGGAGGGGGTTGTTGCGCAGGCTGGCTGCGCACTCTGGCTGCCAGACTTCGGCAAGGGGCTGCCGTAGTGCGGCTCCGACGTACGATACTGTGCTTCCGCACTTTGATGACGGGTCTGCGACTACGACCGGGTCCATCACAGCTCCGCTCCTTCCCGCCCCGGAGAGAGGCTGAGAGCGAGCTGGGTCAACGTAAAGCACGCCCAGCTTTGCTGCTTCGTGTTCCAGCGCCAGCTTCAGTCCAAGCACGGCCGGCGCCGGGCGCGGGCTGCCCGGCCCGTCCCAGGTGAGCGTGCGCTCGGCCGCGGGCTCGAGCTTCTGGCGAAGAGCGTCCACCTCTGCCGCCGTCGGCCAGCAGCTCTCGTCGCGGCGACAGTAAGGCGAATGCGCTGAGACGGCGAGGATGCTGAAGAGCATGGCAAGGATGGGAAAGCGCGGCAAAAGGATGTGGCGTGACAGCCTGCACAATGCGGCGCGAATCGTTGTTTTTTTTTGGTGGAGATGAAGCTAGTATGCACATGTTGGAGACTACTGATCAAGGCTGGATGGAAGAAAGATGGAGCAAACAAAGAGACGGAGGAGCAATGAGCGCCCTGGTTGGCTCTCGCGGTGGTGGTCGATAAATTAGTAATGAGGTCGGCATAAGGTCGGCACGAGGGGGTTGGGGAGTGTGAGGACAGCAGGCGGGGTGTACGATTTTGTCCGGGACGCCGGTGATCCGGTTATCGTTACAACCGACAAAAGTCAGCCTGCTTCTGCCTCCACAGCGGCGATGCTTCTGCCTCCACGTACGCGAAACTCCTTGCCACGTCCCCAAGGCCTTACAACTTACGTCCGGTCCACGCGTCCAGCATCGCCGCCGGCGATGACTCGATCCTCGAGCGTACCACAAACGACGCCGCAAACGGGAGAGAGGACCGCACCTTCGGCGACCACATCTACGCCCCTCTCTCGGCGAGAGCTCTTCCCTCAAGCCGACGCATTTGCACTCCCGGCCGAGGTGTCGCAGGCAATCAACGATGATTGGGTCAAGGAGCATGGGGCTCAACATATCATCAAGCTGCGGGGCCCGGGACGCACCAACGAGGTCGTCCGCCGTGAGATGAGCTGCTACAAACTCGGCGCAGACGCCATGAATGCAGTCGTCGCCGAGGAGGCCAGCCTCCTCACTCAGCCGAAAGCTTCCCGGGAGTGATTGGCGCACGCCGCCGGAGCGAGAGGACGGCCGTGGCCTCGGGCGTGCGCTCCCCCTCGTCGATGGAGCTGAGGAGGATCTGCACGGCGAGGAGAGCGGTCTTATGCAACTCCTTCTTGTACTTGAGCCGCTCACTCTCCGCCGCCTCCACCGAAAATAGTATGTTGAGCTGCCGGATGAGGGTTGACTTGCCGCCACTTTGGGGGCCGGTGACGACAATCGAGCGAGAGGGCGGGCGGGCGGCGTCCGCCTCGCCGCCCAGCTTCATGTCGATCTCCTGCTGCACGTCGGCTGCCGCCGGGACGAACGACGACCTCTTGACCAGCGAGCCTCTCTTTATGGAGAGCAGCGAGGCGGCGCTCAGAATGGACGACGTGCGCGTCCGTTGCGAGGAGGACGCGGAAGAGGAGGAACCACCCCGGGGGCGGGCCGGGGCCGGCCGAGGGGCAGAGGCCTCTGTCGCCTTGGGAGCGGACTTGCCGTTCTTCTTCTCGCCCGCCGTCGAGGCTGCGCTCCCCATGCTAAATACCGCAACCGTCGCTGGGGACGACCAATGGCGGCGCGGCATCAAGTTTGGCGACTGGGAGGACGTCCGCGTGTCTCGCTCACATGTGAGCTGTGGAGGTCTCGCACACCAGCAGATCTATATCCCGAGGCGTTTCCGTCCTCTTATTAGCGGGGCTGCATAAATTCTTTTCGCGGCTCTGGCAGCAGCTTCCCTACGAGGGCTCTTGGGCCTGCCGATCGCTCGACCTCCTGCCGAAGCGAAAGAGCAGTGGAGAACGCCTCACATCATGACGTCTCTCATCGTGCTCTGGTCGCTCGCGCGCTGCGTTAACCTCGAGGCGTTAACCTCGAGGCGCGCTGTCCTCGCGGCGGCACCGGCGGTGCTCAGCTGCGCCTCCAGCTCGCGTGCCGCAGACGCGAGTCCGACTGTGGTTGCCGTTGGTACTGTCCTGCAGAAACCCGACGCCGCCGTGCCAAGCGGCGCGGCGCTCTATGTCACAGCTCGGCCAGCCTCCTCCGAAGGCGCGCTGCAGGCCGGGGCGAAAACGCCGCCGATTGCCTCAGCACGCTTTGCGACGCCGCTCCTTTTCCCCTTCGAGTTTGTTTTGACAACCGACGATCTTACTGCCGAGTACCGCGCGGCCGACGCCGCCTCCTTCAACCGCCTCGACCTCGTCATCTCGGCGCGACTGGACGGCGATGGCGTCGCCGCTACCCGCGGACCGGACGATCTGGTGGGTCGAGGCACACTCAGCAAGCGAGGCTCGGGGCGCGCCGAGGAGTGGCGGCCGGCCCTCGTCGAGCTGCAGGGGCGGGGGCTGGGCGGGAGGCTGCTGACTGGAGGCTGATAATTTTAGGATTAGGTGGAGAGTTCCGTGCAAGTCGCAAAGTGGTGCAGTCACTGCAGGGCAGTGGGGCACTCGGCGGCATGAAGGAGCAGGTGTGTGTTATTCTTGCTTGGGCGGGCCTCATGCTGAAATTCTGCAAAAACCTGGCCGGCCCCTGCTTTGCCCCAACCTACCTACCTACCTACCTACCTTATGGGAAACTAAAAAAGAAATCACTCGATCGGTGAAGGTGGGGTACTATACAACCCTTTTCCTGGCTCACAAGCTAAAGATGTTCACGGGCCCCCACACAGGCCACAGGGAGGGCCCTTGCGTAAACCCGGGCAAAGCACCGGCATTCCTTTCGTAACGCGTTCGGCCCCCGCAGTCTCGCCCGGCGCGCGCTCCTCTGCGCCCACCTGAGTCGCTGCACCCCGCCAGAGCACCCACCCACCTGGCCGCCACGCGCAGGAGCGGCTACACAAGTCCACAATCAAGTCGCACGGTCCGCCTCGCTTGAACGGCTGCTTCCACAGGAGGTGCAAAAGCCGCCGCGCTCCCACTCCCAGCCACAGCCTGGCCACCCCGCGCGGACACGGGGCGCCCCATAGCCCCACTCGACTGCCCGTATGGGGAGCCCCGGGTACTCTTTAGCTGTACTCGTCTAGGCAGGGGTTGGGTACTATACCAACTAGAGTGATGGTTGGTGGTACTCTGAACTCTCCTGCAACCACAGTCCTTCTTGTGACATGACAGGCCACTCTCAAGCCCTACAAGCATCAGATCACCCATTTGGGGAGGGTTGACATCGTGATTTCCGCGGAAAATTTCTTTTTCTGCTGTGAAATAATTTCCAGCTTGAAGAGAGGGGAAAACCCGACGGGAGGGCCCAGACCTACCCTACCTACCCCGGCATGAGGCCCGCCCAAGCAAGAATAACACACACCCAGGAAGGCGGAAAATGTTTGGGGGAAAAGAAATCGCGTCAGTCCCGCCACGACGCCCCGGGGCCCGTGTTGAAGCCACAGCGGTGTGTGCCAGATCACAGGACGACAATGAGGCGGCAGCACCTCCTCGGCCACCTCTCTCTCCTCTCACTCGCCCTTGCGGCCAACGGCGAGGCTGCGGCCGCGCTCTCCTCCTCGTCGTCACCGCCGCCGCCTCCTGCCGATCGCGGCCGCCGGGCTTTTGCAGGCCTGCTGGCCGGCACGCTCTCGTCGGTGCTCTTCCAGCCCTTCGACGTCGTCAACACGCGCATGCAGGTCGCACCTGCGGCCGCGCGGGCCGGTATGCTACGCACCGCCTCTGCAGTGTGGCGGGAGGGCGGCGCCGCGGCTCTGTGGGCGGGCACAGTGCCGTCCGCGGTGCGGCTCGCGGGCGGGATCATGCTCTACTTCGTCTTCCTGGGCGAGGCGGAACGAGCCGCCCGCGCCGCCTTCGGCGAGCTGCGCGGCGCCGCCAAGGGCGCCCTCGACTTTGCGCTCGGAGGTGGCAGCCGGACAGCGGCCGCGTTCATCTTCTGCCCAATAACAGTGCTCAAGACGCGCGCGGAGCTAGGAGGCGGCGGCGGCGGCGGTCTGCTCGCCCAGCTCGCTTCGCTCGCCAGGCGAGAGGGCGCAGCCGGCTTGTGGGCGGGCATCGGCCCCTCTCTCGCGCGCGACGTGCCCTACTCTGCCGTGTCGCTCCTCCTCCTCCGATACCTGCAGCAGAGGCTTCGCGCGCTGGGAGGGATACCAGAGGTGGTTGCCGCCGCAGCCGCGGGCGCCGCAGCCGCCACGTGCGCCACCGTCGCCACGCAGCCTGCGGATGTGTTGCGGACGCACCTGGTGATGGCTCCGCAAGACAAGCGGCTGGCAGCACTGCCGGCGCTCTCGGCGCTGCTGCGGCAGCGCGGCGCCGGAGCCCTGTTTGTGGGCTCGAAGGCGCGGGTGTGCCGGCGCATGCTGATGCAGGCGCTGTCGTGGGGCATCTTCCAGGCGGTGGTCGGGTAGCCGTGAGCCCGTGGAGAGCTGCCGAGCTGCTGAGCGGTTGGCCGCGGGCTCTCTGTGTCTAATGCCGAAATATGTCGGAGGTCAAAAAAGTAGGTCTGTCAGACTTTCCCGCGTTACTCTCAGTCAGAAGCAGAATGCCCGCGCCAACAGAGCTTAACACATGGAAACGGCGTGCGCACAGCAGGTGGCGAGAAGCGTGCCTCCAGGGCCCGCCCTCTATATCGCGACGGCTCTAAGCTTTTGCGGTTGCGCCGCTGTGTGCCACAGGCACTGCATTGAGAGATTGTTAGCGCATGGTCGGGCCGTCCACCTGCGCCGCCTGCGCCCGCGCCGCCCCCGGCACCGCCACGGCTGCTGCGAGGGCCTGCGGGCTCGCTGCTCCTCCCGGCCCGCTCTCCTTGATGTGGATCTGGCACGGGAACTCCACCGGCGCGCAGTTGACAATCCGGACGGTCGTGGCCGGGTCGGGGGTGTGGAAGGCGACGCAGAGCGAGTTGAGGTCGCCATTGTTGGTGAAGACCTCGTACGTCTGCTTGGCGTTGTTGGGCCCGTTGAGCAGCTCGATCCGCGCGTTGAGCTGCCTCCCGTCCGTCTTGAGCACAACCTCGACCTGCGGCGGAGGCGGCGAGGGAGGAAGCACGGTCAGAGCAAGCTGATCCGCCGCCGGCGCCGCGGCAGCTGCACCACCTGCTCGGTGGCCGAGTCAAGGGAGAAGGAGCGGAGCGCGCCGCCGTCGACCCGCTCGCCGGGCGTGCAGGCGGGCAGGTCGACCGGAACGGTCGCCATGGCCCCCTGCGCGTAGTTGGCCGCCGCGGAGAAGGGGAACTCGAACTCGCCCACGTTGCGCACCTCGACCATCGCAGCCTTGTTGCGCGTGCCGACGACCGTCATGATGGGGCGGATCTTCCCGTCCTCGGTGTACGCCTTGAGCGTGAAGGGCGTCCAGTCCGGGCCGAGCCAGAGCTGCACGTCCGAATTAATTGGCCGGCCCTCACTGGCCAGCGCGACCTGCACGCGGTCCTTGGAGAGGTCCGAGAACTTCCACGTCTTGCGCGTCTTGCCCTCCACCCGCTGTACCAGCGCGCCGTCCGGCGAGACCGACTTGATGCTCCACGGCGTCGCCGGCGCCGCGCCGGATTGGTGCGACCCAAACTGCATGCGAGGCGAGAAAGAACGCGCGCTGTGGCCCTGCCGGAGCGTGCCGACGTGCACGACGGCGGCGGCGGAGATCGCGAGGAGACCGAAGAGCGCTTGCATCTGGTTTGAGTGCTCTTTGGCGCGAGACGCGTGGCGCAAGAGGGAGACGCGTGGCGCAAGCGGGAGACAGTGTTCACGACCCCGCTCGGCTACGCGACCCACCACCACCACACCACCACCACCACCACCACCAAGGCCACAACGCGTGTTTTCCATCTCATGATGATCGGTCTTTTCACACGCATTTCCACCCCACACACACCACCCCCTCCACCCACCCACACCCACCCTCGTACGCGCTAACAACACGTCCGAGCCGCCCGTCGAACTCCTAGAGAGAGAGAAAAAACAAACAAGAAATCACGGCTCTCACAATGATTTGGGCTCGGCAGCTTGTTAGCCCTCAGCCGAAGCTGGGGCCGGTCTCGTAGCCGAGAGAGCCCGCGCCGTGAGTTCGACGCGGTCGGGGGGCCTGCGGAGAGGCCAGCGAGATGGCGATCGCTGTACTTCATGGTGTCATCAATTGACCGGCTGACAAGCCAGAGGTCGATACTCTGGACGACCCATAGGATGCCACGAATGCCTGAAGGAGAGGGAGGCGAGGCCAGAGGCAGGCTCAGCTGCTCTCGGGTGATCTCGCTTTGGTGGCTGAAGGACCCGATGGTCCTGTCACATTCGCGTTCCGAGTCGTGGGGGTAGAAGAATTCGAGGTAGAATCGAGTCAGCACTTCCTTGTAGTACAGCGGACCGCCAGGCTCGCCGGCAGCATCCGCAGGGAGGCAGCATATGAGGCACCTGTCTTCTGGAGAGCTCAACAGCTGCGGCCGCGGTGGCAGAGTCGGCCGCGGTTCGAGCGAGCAGCTTTTGGCTGCGGGATCGAATCGCGGAAGGCTCATGCCCTCGCGGAGCGACGCGGGTCGCGCGGCGCGCGCGTGTGCGAAATGCGACAAACGTGAAACGACGAAAGACGGGACAGGCGCCTGAGCCTGGCCTGAGCGCTTTACGACTGAACTTTTGTCGCCGCAATCGCCACCGCCGCCATCTTGACGAGCAGCGCGAGCGCGCTCGTCGGTGGCCAGCCGTCGCGGGCCGGGCCGAGCCCGGCCTCAACCGGCCGCGCCGCCGCAGCAGGCCGGGAGGCCCGAATGGCGGCGGCCGACCAGTTGCGAAGATCTTTCTTTCTCCCAACTCCGCACTTTGGGGGCCTCCGGCCCTCCGCCTCCGCCGCCTGCACACCGGGTGGATAGGAGAGAATAGCCGTTATCCTGAGCTGTACAGCATCGCGATGTCCACACCTCTTTTTTGAACGCCGGCGGAAGGGTTCGTCTTCGCGGGGCGGGGTGCGCACTGCGCGCCGCGAGGATGAGGAGCCTGAGCCAGGGGAGGGTTGGGAAGGGGGGGCGAGGCCGGAGGAGTATGACGGCCTCTTCGACGGCCCATAAGGGGCCGTTGTCTGCTGTGCCTTTTGTGGTGCTAGTTCGTGCCAGTCTGCTGTGAGAGGGGCTTGTTTCGTAGAATTCTTCTCAATACCGGGGAACAAGGCTGTCACTTGTAGTGAGCGTCGAGCTGGTGGTTCGACACCGAGTTTGAAAGGTCTGTTTCTCTACGTCTCTCTTCACAGGAAAATCCTGTGAAGAAAAGCGGAGAAAACCATTGGGTTTGTACTATTAACAACGAAGGCGCTCTCAGAAAAACAGAAACCTTCTGTGAACAATGACGATGTCCACCCCGCCGCGCCGCCGCTCGCGCCGCCTCGCCGCCGCCGCCTCCACCGCCGCTCCCTCGCCGAGCACACCGCCGCCCGCCCGCCTCGTCGACCTCCCCACGGACCTCCTCGTGCGCGCCCTCTCTCACTGCGACCCCGCCGACATCGCTCGCGTCGCGGCCGTATCGCTGCTCTTCCACGCCTCGCTTGCGGTGGAGGCCATCCGCTTGTGGGCGCAAGAGCGCGGCTTCGAGCTGCCGGCGCTGCCAGAGGGTGAGAGCTGCGCCGTGCGGTGGCTGTGCTACTCGGCGCTTCTGCGCGAGGCCAACCCACCGGCGAGGGCAGCTGCAAGCTTTCGGCATAGCCTCTTCATCGACGGCGAGGGGCGGCTCTCGTCGTGCGGCGGCGAGGGGGGCTCAGGCCTCCTCGGCCACGGAGTGGGCCTGGCGCAGCTCAACACGCCGACCCGCCTCCCGTCGACGCTGCGTGACGAGCGCGCCGTGAGCGTGTCGGCTGGAGCGTTCCACAGCCTCGCCCTCACCGCCGACGGAGCTGTCTGGAGCTGGGGCGGGGGAGGCTCTGGTCGGCTGGGCCACGGCGACCAGCAGGACCAGTGGCAGCCCAAGAAGATCGAGGCCTTTGCAGGGCAGCGCGTCGTCGCTGTGTCGGCTGGAGATAGTCACAGCCTTGCTCTCACCACCGACGGAGCCCTCTGGAGCTGGGGCAATGGAAGCTTTGGCAAGCTGGGCCACGGCGACACGCAGTGGCAGCTGCCGCCGAAGAAGGTCGAGGCTTTGGCTGGGCAGCGCGTCGTCGCTGTGTCGGCTGGAGATAGTCACAGCCTTGCTCTCACCGCCGACGGCGCTCTCTGGAGCTGGGGCCTTGGCGAAGACGGCCGGTTGGGCCACGGCAATCAGCGCAACCAGCTGCTGCCGAAGAAGGCCGAGGCCTTGGCTGGGCAGCGCATCGTCGCTGTGTCGGCTGGAGGCATGCATAGCCTTGCCCTCACCGCCGACGGCGCTCTCTGGAGCTGGGGCGGTGGAAGCTTTGGCAAGCTGGGCCACGGCGACCAGCAGCGGCGGCACCTGCCGAAGAAGGTCGAGGCCTGGGTTGACCAGCGGGTCGTCGCTGTGTCGGCAGGGTACTTCCATAGCCTCGCCCTCACCGCCGACGGAGCTGTCTGGAGCTGGGGCCATGGCTACTGTGGCCTGCTGGGCCACGGCGCCGAGCAGCGCCAGCTGCTGCCGAAGAAGGTCGAGGCCTTGGCGGGGCGGCGCGTCGTCGCCGTGTCGGCTGGCTTCGCGCACAGCCTCGCCCTCGCCGCCGATGGCGCTGTCCTCTCCTGCGGCAAGGGTGACCGCGGCTGCCTAGGCCACGGGGAGGACCTGTCGAACCAGCTGCTGCCCAAGAAGGTCGAGGCGTGGTCGCCGGGGCAGTGATGAGAAGGGACTGTGAGATCTGAGAACGGGGGCGTAGGCCTTGCACTTTCGAGGACTTTGAAATTGCCGTGGGGCTCCTCACCTGCCGTGTCCGGATGTAGAGATGCGTTACCTTACCTTCCTTTACCTTTACTGCAAGAGAAAAAGGATAGGCTCGATCCCTTACCTCACGGCATCGGCAACGCTGCTCTACCACCTTGTGCGCCACATGCCGAATCGCTTACGCTCACTCGCCTGGCCGCAGCTTCGTCTCCCTCCTTCTCCGCTCCGCCACCTCCGCCGCCCAAGCCTTGAGGGCGTCGGAAGAGTCTCCACCGCCGGCGCCGCCGGCGCCGCCCTCCTCTCCCCCCTCCGCCGCCCTGCCCTCCGCCGCCTCCCTCTCCGCCGCCTCCCTCTCCGCCCGCTGGCGCGCGTGGTACGCCAAGCCGTTGACGCGCAGCCGCTCGATGTCGGACAGCCCGTCCCTAATCATAAGTCAAGAATGAATCTCGCAAGCGGTACCTCGGGCAACCTCGGGCAACCTCGGGCAACCTCGGGCAATCTCGGTCAATCTCGGGCAACCTCGGGCAATCTCCACCTCTCGCAGCGGTACTTCGGGTCGAGCCGCGCGGAAGTGCCTGGCGACGCCTTTGCCACGCCGCGGACCGTGCGGTGGTACTCGGTGAAGTCGGGCCTACGCCGCAAGGATGCAAAGAATGACAGCCGCCACCCATGCCTGCACTCCGGCAGTGGCGCTCGGTAAAGTATGGCCGGCAGTAGCAGGGCAGCCACGGCTGGTCGCACCGCCGCATACAGCGGCGGGGCAGGCCCTCCCACAGCTCGCACACCTGGTGAGATCGCCCGAGATCGCCCGAGATCGCCCGAGATCGCCCGAGATCGCCCGAGATCGCCCGAGATCGCCCGAGATCGCCCGAGATCGCCCGAGATCGCCCTAGATCGCCCGAGATCGCCCGAGATCGCCCGAGATCGCCCGAGATCGCCCGAGATCGCCCTAGGGAGACCCTCCCACAGCTCGCAGACCCGGAGATTGCGCCGAGATCGCACGGAGGCTGCGCCGAGGCTGTGCCGAGATTGCGCCGAGATTGCGCCGAGATTGCGCCGAGATCTCGCGTGGGTGATGCCGGGACACTCTCGGGTCGACCTCTCACCATGATGTTTCGCCGCGACCTGCGATCTCGGTGCAATCTCCGTGCGATCTCGGCTCAATCTCTCACCATGATGTTTCGCCGCGAGCTGCGTCCGGTGAGGGCGGCGACGCCGTGCTGCTTGTGTGACTGGAAGACCAACGCGTCGCCTGAGGGAGAGAAAAGGGGCGGGGTTCGAGGAGGCGGTGCCGCGTATGGAGATGTGAAGCGGTGCCGCGGCCTAGAAGGGACAGCGTCGCCTCAGAGGATGGCGGGGAAGCCGTGCGGCTGCTGCGGCAGCAGCGCGTCGCCGCGCTCGAACGAGTGCGTCGTGACCTTGCCGGAGGAGGGAGGAGAGTGAGAGAGGCATGAGAATGATGATGGCAGCGATACGAATAGCAATCACAAGAGTCGGAGTACCTGAGGAGTACTAACAGCAATGGCGGGTGCGGCACCACCTCCCCGCCCAGCTCGACAGTCTGAAACGCGCCGCCCTCGAACTCTGCCTATGGGGGGGCAGAAGAAAAGAAAGGAGGTCGGTGGGGCGGCCGGGGCGCGAAGTGCGTGGAGGGCACCGCGCGCGAGCTCGCTCGCCGTGTCGGAGAGCATAAAGTCAAAGGTGACCAGAGAGCCTGTTTTCCACACGATGCCTGTGAGGGGCCGCCGGTTCGCTGCGGCGCTGGCACAGTCCAGACGTGGCTGGGTAGCCGTGGTCCGCGTGCGCATCCATCGGCCCGCCGCCGTCGCCGATGACGACGTGGTACTCTGCCGACCGCAGCGCGAGCCCGTGCCGCCGCGCCAACAGCTCCCCGCCTGAGAGCAAGACCTCCGACGAAGGTTCCGAGAAGGCTCCGAGAATCTTCTCGCGCGGGTCCGAGCGGTCGTCCCACCCCAGAGATGCCGGTCGGCGTCGTGGGCGGCGCGGAGCATCCGCGCGTACAGCCCCGGCAGCTCGTCCGCGAGGTGGTGGTTCACAAACACCGTCCGGCCGCCCTCGCGGTGCAGGCGCTCGACGGTGTGGCTCCAGTTGCCTGCTGTGCCCTGCCGCTGCCGCACGCGCGCCGCGAGGCGGTGGATCGCGGCGAGGTCGTCCTCGGAGAGGAAGCCGGGCAGGTGCTGCACCGCGCTCGCCTGCGCCTCGGCGTACGTCGGCAGGCGCGGCGACCGCACCCGCCGCAGCAGTGGGACGCGAGCGAGCTCCGGCAGCGGGAGGTCGTCCCGCCGCGGGCGCGGAGGCTCGAGGCGCGAGGCAAGCGCGGTGAGGCAGGGCGCGGCGAAGAGGAGGAGGAGGGCCATATCAGGGCTCTGGGTGGCGCGGTTGCGAGACTTGCCCCGGCAAAAAAAAGAATTTTGCGTCAAAAATCGCCTCTCTCGCCAAAAAGAAAGGGAAGGACGGACTTGGGCCCTCGGGGAGGCGTCCCCCTCCTCCTCCTCCGCCTCATCCGCGCCTTGTCGGAAGATCCGCGCTCCAATCTGACGTGCGTCCCAGACGTCGCGACACCACGCCTACGCATGCCCTTTGACCGGGCGACGCGTCGCTGGTTACCAGGGCACTCGTCCGCTGCCAGCCTCGCTGCTGCTGATCGCGCCATCCCCACTCCCAGCTACACCATATCGGACGCGTCGAGCGTGTCCTCGTGCCTTGTTGCCGAGGGCCGCTCGGAGGCTGCGCAGAGCCCACCCGCTCAGTTTCGGCTCAGCTGCCTCGCTGCGAGCGTGCGGGCGCTGCACATGCCGTACTCCGTCGTCTCTCGATGCCTCGAGCCGTGCGTCAGGCACTGGACGGGTAGCTGGGGCGTGGACAAGCCGCTGTGGGAGGAGCTGCTCGCACGCGGACGGCTCGCGCGGCACGGTCCGCCGCATCCGCTGCTGCTCCAGCACAATAACGAGATCCTCCTCGCGCGTGGAGGGGCCCTCGTCCCCGCTTCGAGGAGGAATGGCTCGGGTGTGCAGTGGAGTGGCGGCGAGACACGATGGATGGCATTCACAGCGCCTCTGAACGACTACGCGGCTGTCCTCGACGAGGCGCGCCGCCAGGCGGTGCGAGTCAGCTTGCTCGAGTTCCACGACCTCTACCGCCCGAGGCCAGAACAAGAGCCGCTCCTGAGCCACCCCGCGCTGAAGCGCCTCTTCGTGCAGAACCCGTCGCCCTCCTTCGTAAACCATTCAAAGGCACTGGTGCCGCCACACGTGGGAGGTTGGGGCCCCTGTCCCAATCTGCCCCTTTTACGAGCTGTGCCGTCGCCCCGAGGGACGAGGGGCCAGCGCATGGAATAGCAGCACGCTGCTGCATCGAATAGGTGAGCGGCTTCCCACGGCACGTCTTCAACGCAAAGGACTATGAGCCGCACCTCCGCAACGCGACTCCGCTCGAGCGGCGTCCAGGCCTCCTCCTCTGCCTCGACTACGACGTCCAGTACGTCCGCAGGCACCCGGCTAGCCGCCAGGAGTGGAGCCTCGCTCCCACTCGAGTCCCTTCTCCGTGCGACCGGACAGGTTCAAAGCACAACAGCTCCGTCTCAACGGCCTGCCCTGCCCGGAGGGGGAGCGCCTAGGCCAGAGCGACTACTACCGCGCAATCACAACGCAGTACCGCGTCCTCTTTGCGCCGGGTGGGCGGGGCGCCGCTGAGCACAAGTTCTGGGAGGCTTGGCTCTCGCAGTGCAGCTCACCCTCCCCTTGCGTACCATCATCCTGTACCATCATCCAGGCGGCTGCCGCGGGAACCGTTATTCTAACGGACTATACAAGCTCACAGTACGAGCTGCTGCGCGGGCTTCCCGCCATCATGGTGGAGCCCGGCGCCTACATCCGCGTCACTCCCGCCCTCCTCGAGCGACTCGTCGGCCAGATCGCGCGCTCACCGTCGCGGTGCGACGTCCGCCACGAGCGCCCCTCCGCAAAGAGGCGCAATTCACGTCGCCCGGCATCCGTGCAGGTACGACCCGATGAGGGCCTACTTCCCGCAGTGGGCTTACCGCCTGCAGACGGGAACGCCCTCCTCCGACAGCCTGGCTGGCCTCGCCCGTGGAGGCGGATCGAGCGAGCCGCTCGCGGCGCCGCTCCTCGTGACCAAGGAGCGAGATAGCGACCTGGCGGCGCAGGACCGGCTGGAGGGGCGCAAAGCGGCGAGCGGGGGAGGCTTCTACGGGGGGTGATACACTCCGAAGAGCCGTTCTACAAAAAAAAATAACAAAAAGCGTGGTGCGTGTGGACTCTACGACAAGACAACCATTCACGTCGTGCACAGGGTGGCGAGGAGGCCGAGGACAAACTATTGTTAGGAGGTCTCCTCCGGGCCAGTTTCGGGGGGCAAACCCTGCCCGGCCCCTAGAGCCCCAGGTAAGGCCCAGGTGTGGCCTAGGGCATCAGAAGGGACCAAGAGGAGTCCAGTCTGAGCCATAGAGCCCATGTCTTTGCCCCCGAAGGTCGCGTTCAAAATGCCCGGAACGGACGTTACAGTGGTGTCCGGCCGGCGCGATCACCGAGCTGTGACGCTCAGGGAAGCCGGTTGAGGTACTGGTTTCTTTGCCCAGGGCTGGCCTTCCCCCCAGGCTGGATCAGCTGAGCAAGGTTTGGGGTCTCCCCCGGTCAGATCTTCAGATATTTTGACGGATGACCGAAAATGGGCAAAAACGGGGTGATTGACAAATACTCGGTTCACTGATGAATTTGCTCGGTTCTGTCACCGCCGTCCGCCTCGAGCATCGTGCCTGGCAGTGTCGCTGCTGCCGCTTCGTGCCCTGCAGCTGACGCCGGCATTGCTGAAGTTGCCCATGCAAAGTTGCCCATGCAAAGGGTGCGATGCGAAGATGAGCTGGCATGGGCCCCGCCGCCAGCACACACGCCGGCCCATCCAACTTCCCTGCACGCAGAAACATCACGCTTCACAATGTTGGCAACACCGACTGACGAGAATCGCTCGAAGTTGCTAGCCGCCATTTCGCGCATTGATGCTGCCATCCGCATTGCCGTACCGTGGACCAAAGTCGAGGTGAGACTCTTCGGATCGACCTCCAATGGCCTCTTCCTTCCTGGTGTCTCCGACATCGACCTCACCGTCCTCCAGCCCTACATCACATCAGCGGTGGAGGTCTTGCAGAGGATTGAGGATGCTGTGTTGCAGGAAGGCATCGCGGCCCGAGGCACTGTGGAGCTAATTGCCTCAGCTCGGGTGCCGATCCTCAAGTTCACCGAACAGGAGAGCCGGACTGCAGTCGACATCTCGGTGAATGGCCCCCAGGCGGTGGCTGGCATCGTCTCCGCCCGCGAAATGCTGACCAGGTTTCCCGAGCTCCGTCCGCTGCTGCTCGTGCTCAAGTGCGCGCCCAGAACGGTCTCGACCAGCCGGCTACCGGCGGCCTCGGCTCGCACGCCCTTCTGACGCGCCTCCGCTCGCTGAGTGAGTCGCTGCAGCGGCGACGTGCATTCTCTGCCGCCGCAACCTCCGTCTCCTCGCGCCGCTTGGGCCCGCCGCCCGTGCCGACAACACCGAGCCATGGCGGCGGCGAGGAGCGGCGGCAGGGCCATGCGGTGGAGCAGCCCGTCACGTCCCAGGCCAGTGGCCCATGTGCGCTCGACGAGGGGGCTGTGGAAGCGCACGAGCCGGACCTCGGCTCTCGGCTGAAAGGGGTGCTATCCGAGCTCGCCGCAAACCACGCCATCCGCTCCTCCTCCATGCCAGCCGCCTCGCTCTTCGCAGCGCTCGCGGCGGAGCTCGAGAGGAGCTTCACCCTCTCCAGTGTGCTGCGCGGCTGCCCCGAATCGCCTCACAGCCTCACGGCCAGCGACGTGCGGCGAATGTGCGGCTTGCGGCCGCCGCCTAAGCGCAAGGCGCGTCGCGGCCGTAGCCCGAGCAGAAGCAGAAGCAAGAGCCTCAGCGGCACATGTAGCAGCCGCAGCCGCAGTCGCAGCCCCCGCCGCAGCCGTAGCCGCCGCAGTCGCCGCAGCCGTAGCCGCCGCAGCCGCCGCAGCCGCCGCAGCCGCCGCAGCCGCAGCCGCAGCCGCAGCCGCAGCCGCAGCCGCCGCAGCCACCGCCGCCGCCGCAGCCACCGCCGCCGCCGCCGCCGCCGCCGCAGCCGCAGCCGCAGCCGCAGCCGCCGCAGCCACCGCCGCCGCCGCAGCCACCGCCGCCGCCGCCGCCGCAGCCGCAGCCGCAGCCGCAGCCGCAGCCGCAGTCTCAGTCGCAGCCACGGCCGCAGCCGCAGCCGCAGCCGCAGCCGCAGCCGCAGCCGCAGCCGCAGCCGCAGCCGCAGCCGCAGCCGATGCTTCAGCGGCAGCCACAGCCAGAGACGCATTAGCACATCCGTATCCGTGTCCGGTTGTGGAGATGCGAGGGTCGCCCCCCCCTTGCCCCACCACTTTGTGTGTGTGGAGAAATTTACCTTACAACATCTGTAATTCTTTTGCGCGCCAGTCCCGGCAGGCAGCAGCAGCAGTGTGGTGCGAGGGAGTTTGGTTGTAAATCCGGCATTCTTACGATCACTCACGGCGATGGCGCCTCCCGGCAATCCGCTCGGCAGCAGCAATCCGCTCGCACTGCTCCACTCGCTGCGAGAGTCCATGGCCAAGGTGGCCCTGTCTTCTGAGGAGGCCTCCTTGCTGTGCGCCGAGGCGCTGAGGCTCGCCGACGACCTCCAGCAGCGCTCGTCCGCGATGCCTCCTGGCTTCGACGACGGCTCGCCGTTCCGCGCTCTGCAGGGCACCGACGAGCTGCGGCTCGTCACCGACCTCGTCTCGGCTGCAGACGCCGTCTGCCTGATGCTGACGTGCCGCAAGCTCCGAGACGCCGTCTTTGCGCGATTTCCACGCATCATTGGCGGCCGAATTCCGTTCGAATCGGAATGCAAAGACGTCGAATGCGAGGAAGTCGTCTGCAAGAACGCCCGAACGCGTGAGGCCGAGTTCCGCACTCTCCTCTGCCCCCCTCCTCTTGAGGATCGCTTCGAGGTTCTGTCGGGACACGTCGCGAGCGTGGCGCGGCTGCGTTGGGCAGAGGGCACGCTCGGCCTGGCTCGCAGTGGCGTTGAGGTGTGCCGGGCTGCGGCAGGGCAGGGGCGGATCGACGTGCTGAGAGAGGCGCGGCGGCTCGAGTTCCCTTGGGACTCGAATGCTTGCGCTGCGGCGGCAGGGGGCGGCCACCTGGCGTGTCTCGAGTATATGCGCACGCTGCTGCCTGCGACGTCGCGGTGCCCGTGGGACGAGGGCACGTGTGCCGAGGCTGCGGCGGGTGGCCACGTCGACATCCTCCGCTGGGCGCGACAGCGGCGGTGCAAGTGGGACGAGGCGACCACGAGCAGGGCCGCATACTCGGGCCAGCTTGCTGCGCTGCAGTGGGCTCGCAAGAACTCGTGCCCATGGGACGCGAGCGACGTTCTTTGCGAGGCGCTGTACGGCAGGCATGTGGACGTCTTCAAGTGGGCGGTGAGCAATGGTGGCGCCGAGGTGGAGAGCGAGGACTTTGATTGGACCGAGGTGTGTGAGGCTGTCGCCAACAAGGGCCTCTTGGAGGTGCTCGAGTGGCTGCTCGGCCGTGACCAAGGCGATGTTGACGGCCACAAGCATGGGATCATGGAGGCGGCAGCGCATGGCGGCCAAGTTGCCGTCTGCAAGTGGGGGCTGTCGCGCTGGTTCGATGGGCCGCCTAGCGCTGACGACAACGAGGACATGTACATGTGCTCGCAGGACGTGATTGCGGGCGCGGCCCGATTCGGACACATTGAGATCCTCGAGCTTATGCTGTCGCGCGGCGACGACTGCGGGGAGTGTACGATGTGGGCCGCTAGATGCTCCCAACTGGAGGTGCTCAAGTGGGCACATGCCAAGGGATTGCCGTGGTCCTCCGATGTTTGCAAAGATCTCGCCACGGAGGGCTCCCTGGAGGCGCTTCAGTTTGTGCGCAGCGTCGGCTGCCCATGGGGGTCGAACCCGCTGGAACGCTGCGAGGACGACACTGTCTCGAAGTGGGCTCTGGACAACGGAGCGCCGCCACAGACACGCGAGTCCGACTCCGATGAGGAGGAGGAGTACTACGACGAATCTGAGGGCGAAGAGGGGCTTGATGATTGGTATTGAAATCTGGCGCGCTCGTGATCCGTTCTCATGTGCATGTGCACACGACTGGCGTGGTTAGAGATCACACGTAGGGGAAGGGCGTACCAACCCCAACGCGCGTGCTGCTCCCCGCCTCCCGCCGCGGGCTGCCCGGGCCGCGGCCCGGGCGGCGGACCCGGGCGTGGGGCGAGATGTGTGCACCGCTCCACGTGAAAACCGCCGCCCGCGACGTTTTCCGCGTCCTGCGCGACACGGCCGTAAATAAATAGAGCAGGCATGTCCAGGAGAGATGGGCGACGCACGAACACAGAGGCACAGTGCGGGCCGCCTGCTCCGCGAGTTTGGAGCACTTGGACTTGGGGAGTGCGCACAGTATCCAGTAAAAGAATTTCTTGCATTTTTGCTCCCTGGCTAAGGGCGCAAGCAAGCCAACTCAACCCCATACCCCCAGTACAAGTCCGCCCACTAAATGATTTTCGGCCGGCCGCAGGTCGGGCTGGACGCGTCCGTTTCGGCCGGCGGTCGGGGTGTCGGACACCAGCTTTGTCGAAGAGAAAATTTTGGGCGATTTTTGTACTCCCGTCACTTCCAGCTCACCCTCCCGGTTTTGTCAAATAGGATTCGAATCTCGAACTTCTATTTAAAATTCTATTTACTCTTTGAGGTTCCCTCAGGCCCGCCGCCGCGCTCGCTGGACAGCGGCCGTGACTCACCTGCTTTTCGGGCGCGCTGCTCCTCGGGGATGGCGAGAAGCGGCAGAGGTGATGCTCATAGATGAGCTAGCCCCAGATGCCCCGTTTGCCCCACTGCGGCGCCGCGCTCGTGCCGGCGTGCGAGTGGGTACAATGCACCCCCTCGGCCGCTCGCTCTTGCCAGGCGCAGCTTGTGCCTTTGCAGTCGCCAACGCGACGCTCCCCGCAGCTGATCCAGACGCATAGCCGCTCTGCTCACCTTGAGCAAAGGCAGCCTGTACGCTCTTGCCGACCTGGGCCTGCAGCGCGACCAGCTCCTCTTCCCGCGAACTCAACCTCCCGCTGTAGGGATGTGGCGCGAGAGTGAATCTCCTGCCTTGCACGCTCGCTCTGCGCCAACAGGCGGAGTGGCGGACACGAGGACGCTGCCGTCGGACGAGGGGTTGCTATCATACGCAAGCACGAGCCGTCGGTGACGCGACGGCGTCATCACCGTTGGCCAGCATAGAAGCGCGAAAACCTGCCCGTGTCGGATGCGTCCCCAAACTTGTAGCGCTACATCTTTGGACACACACCGGCGGGCGCTTTCGAGGCGACCGGCAGCATTTTTCCTAGCCACATGGACCTTTTGCGGCACGATAGCTGGGCTGCGGCTGCAACATACGTGTACCTACACTCGACTACAGCTACGACTGCAACGGCGCGCAGCGCCGAAGAAAATTTTGGATGGAGGCCTCGATTTCGTTGTCCACGAAGGCCATGCTCCGCACCACCATGCGGTAGAGGCTCTGCTTGGCATTGTCGGAGCCTAAGAAGGTGCATGCGCGAGACATGTAAGTGTCTATCGAGATGGCGCGGACCGCAAATGTTGGTCATTGCCGTGGTTGATGGTCTGCCGCATCTCCGAAGGGTCGATTCCCGCGCGCTGGACCGTCTCATCGAACGACACCACTCGCATCCACGTATCGGGCGGTCTCGCGGCTTTTATCGCGTGCGGGTCAGTTTCTGCCAGCCCCTGTGCATCAAGGACGCAAAGGTAGCGCATGGAGGGCTCGACGACTCCCGACCGAGCCTGAGCCCGAGCGGCGAATAGCAGCTCCTCTCCGGCCGCTCCGACGTCGACCTTGACGCCGCTGATGATCCGCGGTGGCGGAGGCGGAGGTGGCATAAGAGGCACGACGAGCGTGACCGTGCCTGCGGCTGCCCCTTTGGTGCTGGACAGCGCAACCAGGTGCTCACCGCCCTCAGCGCCCACAGGCAACCAGCTGCGGCCAATGGTTGAGCCGAGCAGGCCAGAGCTCAGCACGCGGAGCTCGTACGCCTCATCGAGGCCTCGAGCACCCTTCTTTGCTACGTCTTGAGGCACGGGCACGTGGCAGCACCAGTCTTCCCACTGTGGCGAGAGGCCGCTCCTCACGGGCGTGCGGCAGAGCTCGACGCCGGAGGAGCGGATGCTGATGGAGACACGCAGCCAGGAGGATGGCTGCCACCACGACGTCTCCATCAGGCGGGCAGACTGCACGCAGATCTGCTTGTCGGTGCCCGGCATCGCCATAGGGGACAACCAAGCACGTGCCCGCCGCCAGGACTTTCCCACAGCAGGATCCAGGCCAGCCCCCTCCCTCCCCACCCCCAAAACCACCTCGCAAGCACTCGCGCCACGCTCCCCCCCCGCAAGGCGCGAGACACAACCGAAACTCAAACAAGTCGAAGTCCCCGGACCCCGCGCGCAGGCCGCAGCGCCACCGCCAGAGGCCGCACGCGCCCGCGCCAGAGAGTCGCCACAAAAACCGTCAGCTTTCACTGCCGTGGCTAAACCTAATCAGTAGTGGTCTGCTACGTACGACACACAAGTATAAGACCAGCTGTGCGAAGCAATCGCCAATCCTAGAAAATAGGCGCCTCATAGCAGCCGATCAGTCTGTCCGCACATCGGGCATCCCGCCTCGCGCCGCCGCGCGCGTGAGCGCATCCAGATGACGAGGTTGAGCCGCTCGCCGCTGGTGATGGGCAGCGCCGCGTGCGCCTGCGCTCCCAGATGCAGCACGCCTGTCACAAAAAGAAACCCTGCTCGCAGTTTTTCTTCGTATCACAGGCCGCCCAGTGCAGCACGCGCCATGCCCCACGCCTCCGCCGTCGTGCCAGTCGTGGTGCGCCAGCGGGTGGGCGGTGCGCCCGTAGAAGAGGAGCTCGCCCTGCTCGAAGCCGCCGCCGAGGTTGACGTTGAGCGTGACCTCGGAAGGCGCGACCCGAGAAGGTGACCCGAGGAGAGTACCCGAGGTCACCCGAGGTCACCCGAGATTAGCCGAGGGTTTCGTGGAGACTAGCCTCGGCGTTGTCGACGTGCATCGAGAGGCTCTCGTCCTCGCCTAAATCTCGGATGATCTCGGTCAATCTCGGAGCATCTCGGAGCATCGCGAGGCTCTCGTCCTCGCCGAGCCGGTACGCAACCACGAACGCCTACATCTCGAGTGATCTCGGGTGATCTCGAGTGATCTCGAGTGATCTCGGTTGATCTGGTGTCATCTCGGGTGATCTCGAGTGATCTCGGGTGATCTCGGGTGATCTCGAGTGAGTGATCTCGGTCGATCTCGGGCGATCTCGGGCGATCTCGTCCGATCTCGCCTTGTGGTGGTCGATGCTCGCGCCGCCCGCCGCGGCCAGAGGCGGCAGCGCCGCGCATAGCGGCCTGATCAAAAAGAAGTCCGTCCGGGAGAGGAGAGATGAGTTTGGGAGACGACGGCGCAGAGGGCGGCCTCAGCCAGTCCGAGAGCAGCGGGTCGAGGAGGCCAGCCGAGAGCCCGAGTTCGTCAAGGAGGGCTCCTATCATATGCACAAGCAACCATGGTCTCGTTGCGGCTGCGGCGGAGTGGTCTTGGCTGCAGGAGTCTCGGCGGCGGCGGCGGCGCCGTGGCGGTTCATCGAGTTAGGCTGGCCGACGGGCAGTCCGGAGGCGCCAAAGTGAGCCAGCTCCTCGGTGAGCAGCCGGCAGAAGAGCTCCGAAAAGACAGGCAGCGTATAGATGCCCGGAGCGAGCTGCGGCGGCGCGCGAAGCTCGCCCGCCCTCGCCTGCCGAGAAGGGTCCTCCGAAAGGTTCGAGGGGGGTCCGGAAGGGTCCGGGACCTGCGTAAGCCCGCCCGAAGTCGGCGCGGGGCCCTCGCCTGCTCGACGAGGTCCACAAAGTCGCGGTGCAGCCAGCGCTCGCACAGCGTCCACAGCTCGGGGCGGAGAGGCGAGTACCTGTGCGGGACACGCCGTGGACGCGTCGGAGGGACATGTCGCGGACATGTCGTCGACGCTCCGCTGAGAGGCGAGCACTCGGCCGCGACGCGGGCCTTGCGCGCCGCGGCCGCCGGTACGATGCCGCGCCGCCGCGCCGCCTCCGCCTCCAGCCTCGAGAGGAGCTCGTCACGCGCCTCGAAAGAGAGAGACTCGAGCAGCGGCCTCTCTCTGCGCTCAAAGGCGGTGCGGCCTTCGAAGCAGAAGTGGCCCTCGACGGGCGAACGGACGAAGAGGTTTTCGGTGTAGTAGCACGCGCAGTCGATGCCGTGCTGCCGCTGCGTCGCCGCTGAAGGAGGAATGCCGAGTCGCTGGGCGAGGGCGACGCGGGCGAGCGTGCCGCGGGAGATAAGGCGCCGGAGCGCGAGCGCAGCGGTCCGCAGCCAGGCGAGGTTGAGGAAGATGGTGCCGCGCGGTTCGCTGCCTAGAGGCCGCAACGCGAGCTTCACGCGGAGACTGCGACGCGAGCGAAGGTGGAGGGGCTGTGGAGGAGCTGTGAAGCGAAGCCACAGGCCTTGCTCCACGCTTCATTCCCGAGGTGCAAGGTTCGTGGGGCGGCAGTGGCAGTGAGCTGGTGGAGAGGCCTGATGCTCTCGCCCGCTTTAGGGCCGATAAAAAGAATTTTCAGCTGAAAAAGAATTTTATAAGAAAACTCCCTCGCACAACACTGGGCACGGGACTGGCGTGGCACTAACACAGGCATAAAAAGAATTTTACAACTTCTCCCTCGCCGACGATAAAAAGAATTCGCGGAGCGACACTGGGCACGGGACTGGCGCGCACTGGCACTAACACAGGTACGGTACAAGGAACTGGTAAAACTGATCCGCAGGCACCGGCTTGGCCTTCTCCCTTCCCCCTTGTGTTACGCCCTTGTGATCTACGTCGTGAAGAGAATGCCGCGCTGTGTATCATGGTCCGGGTTTTAATGTTAAGCGACTCTTAGCGACTCGTTCTCTCTCGGAGGATAAACTCTCTTTGTACTCTTGCCGCTGTTCACCGTGTGTGCGGTACCTAATCACGCCCTAGACGTCGCCAGCGACGCGCGGCGAAGCCTATTGGCATTGACGTGATGCGGCGGCTGCTACATGTGCTGCCGCGCCGGAGTTTCACGCCGTTGCTTCCTGCACCACCACCCCCTCTGCCTCGGCATGCACCACCGCGGCGGGGCCGGGGCTCTCCTTCAAGAAGAAGATCGCAAAGAGCTTGAAGGAGAAGAAAAGTGCCGCGAAACAGCCAAAGTATCCGTTCCCGATGTCGGTGGCGCGGTAAAAAGTGTAGCAGATGGTCGTCGTGATCCAGCTCACCTGCGGGCGGCGGCGGCCGAGGTGAGGGCGGCCTGCCGGCGCAGAGCCTCCTCTTCCAGGGCGAGGGTGCCAGCAGATAGACCGCCAGCGCTCGGACGAGCGGGAGCTGCTGCTCGAGGTTCTTCCCAAAGGCGAGCACGAGAGCGATAATGAAGGATAGAGACGAGAAAACGAGTGAGACGATGGTTGGCCACTCCCGACCGCTGAAGATCGGGAAGCAGCTCATGAAGACCACCGCCGACGCCACGGCGACCAGGCCCGCCTGCGATGCCATGTCTGACTCGTTGCTCGCTGCAGCCTTGGCTGCTGTGACTCGCGCATGCACCTTCTCGCGGACGGCAGTGTTGGACTCCATCAGTCCCGCCAGCGAAAAGCCGAAACACAGCCAGAGGCTGAAGTAGCCGTTGCCCAGGGTCCAAAATTGTTCGAATCCCCAAGAGAAGGTGAGCACGATCACTGCGACGCCAAACCACAACACCAGGAACCCCGCGAGAAGCTCGCGCGCAGAGATCTCACCGACTTTAGACTCCTTCTTGGAGACCTGGAAGTCACGATCGAGGACCACTCCCAGCACCGCTCCAGCGAGCCCGATGGATCCGACCGCAATGGCATACTTCTGATCGGCCGTCCTAGCAATTGCTGGCCAGGCAACGCCATAAACTATGCACGCTGCCATGATGCATAGAATGGAGGAAAGGCACGTGCCGAGCATGTACTGAGGGTAGCCGGGGAGAATGCCGAATCGCTCGACGGCTCCCTTGGCGCGAGCCGTAGCCGACGCGTTAGTGTCCATCGCCGTTGCTTCCTGCACCACCACCCCCTCTGCCTCGGCATGTACCACCACGGCGGGGCCGGGGCTCTCCTTCAAGAAGAAGATCGCAAAGAGCTTGAAGGAGAAGAAAATTGCGGCGAAGCAGCCAAAGTAGCCGTTGCCGACCCCGGGGCGGTAAAAAGTGTAGCAGATGGTTGTCGCGATCCAGCTCACCTGCGGGCCGCGGCGGCCGAGGTGAGGGCGGCCTGCCGGCGCAGAGCCTCCTCTTCCAGGGCGAGGGTGCCAGCAGATAGATCGCCAGCGCTCGGACGAGCGGGAGCTGCTGCTCGAGGTTCTTCCCAAAGGCGAGCACGATAGCGATAATGAAGGAGAGAGACGAGAAAACGAGTGAGACGATGGCTGGCCACTCCGAATCGAAAATAGTTCCAAAGACAGTTTTCTGACGATTGTTGAGCGGGAAGCAGCCCATGAAGACCACCGCCGACGCCACGGCGACCAGGCCCGCCTGCGATGCCATGTCTGACTCGTTGCTTGCTGCAGCCTTGGCTGCTGTGACTCGCGCATGCACCTTCTCGCGGACGGTAGTGTTGGACTCCATCAGTCCCGCCAGCGAAAAGCCGAAACACAGCCAGAGGCTGAAGTAGCCGTTGCCCAATGAATTAAAATTGGCGAATCCCCAAGAGAAGGTGAGCACGATCACTGCGACGCCAAACCACAACGCCAGGAACCCCGCGAGAAGCTCGCGCGCAGAGATCTCACCGACTTTAGACTCCTTCTTGGAGACCTGGAAGTCACGATCGAGGACCACTCCCAGCACCGCTCCAGCGAGCCCGATGGATCCGACCGCAATGGCATACTTCTGATCGGCCCTCCTGAATCGTGCAATCGTGTTTATGCACGCTGCCATGATGCATAGAATGGAGGACAAGCAAGTGCCGAGCATGTACTGAGGGTAGCCGGGGAGAATGCCGAATCGCTCGACGGCTCCCTTGGCGCGAGCCGTAGCCGACGCGTTGGTGTCCATGCAAGCAATGGGGATTTGGTGGCGGATCGGGGACGGCTGGGAGCGATATTTCAATTTCCCCCCGCCCCCGTGATGGTCACTGGATGGTCAAGGGACGCTGTTCAAACTCGTGAGGCTGTTCACGGGTGTAGACGTGAGCGCTGGGGTATACGTCCCGGGTCCCGCGGCAGCGCCATGTTTGCAGCCTCTCTGGTGTCGCTGCTGGCGCCGGTGCTCCTTCAATCAACGTCCTTCGGTGCTGGGCCTCCGCAGTCTGGTGTCCCTGGACGCTCCACCTGCAAACCGCTGCAGCAAGTCTCTGTGTGCAGACGCTGCATTGACCATTGTGAGGTGACTGCGACCACTTTCGACGAATATATCGCGCTTTATCTCGCGGGGGGGAATGCGCGTGTTTTTTTTCGTATTGGCTCGAGCGGAGAGGCCCCGCCCTGTGGCTGTGCTGCCAAATACGAATATCTCCATCATATCTGTGCACTGTGGCGATGCCGACTTTTCCCCACATAGTATGAAGCACACGCGTGGCGACCTCCACCCACACCAGACACTCTCTCTCGTCTCGCCACGTACCTCTCGCGCCGCGCGCGCACCCTCTGCGCCTTGCCCCCACCCACTGCTAAGTAAGGGCGTCCTCCTCGTGTCGTCCCGACACCCGGCCAGCCCCGGCTAGTCCAGGCCCTGGGCATGGGGCCGCCGCCGCGCCCCGCCCTCCTCCTCTGGGGCTACATGAAGGTGCAGCACTGGTTCTGCTTCTTGGCCGTCTTGAAGAACATCTTCGACGAGCCCGACAGGTCGTTGGACTTGTTGATGAGCGTCTCGATCTTACACCCTCTCTCCAGCGCCGCCTCGATGGTCTCGTGGAGCACCTGCGCACCGCCGCAGCAAGGCAGGAGGCGTCGGTGAGGCGAGGGCGGCGGGCCAGGCCCGGGTGCAGTGAGCTGTCGCGGGGAGGCGGCGTGCGGGGTTGGGGCCCAGAGGCGTCGCACCACCCCCCTCCCTCTCCTTCGGACTCCTTCGGAGGAGGGGCAGTCTCTCGGGGCAGGCGGGCGGGCAGGGGCGGGGACACATCTCGGGTGTATCTCGGACACATCTCGGGTGTATCTCGGACACATCTCGGGCGCGTCTCGGGCGCGTCTCGGGCGTGTCTCGGGCGCGTCTCGGGCGTGTCTCGGGCGCGTCTCGCACCAACTTGGTCTTCTCCAGCTCTGCCATGATCTGCGTCAGCTGGTCCGCCTGCCCCGGGTCCTGGAACTTAACCAGCAGCTCCTGCGGAGGCGCAGAGGAGGCACCACGGGGGGCGGGCGGTGGGGGCGGTGCGGGCGGTGCGGGCGGTGGGGGCGGTGCGGGCGGGGTGAGCGGCGGGAGGTGGCGAGCGGCGGGCGAGCGGCAAGAGGCGCCTGGTGCTTTGCAGCAAACAGCGCCTCGTGCGGCAGGTCGGCAGTGCCTTTGGGACATGTCGCGGACATGTCACAGACATGGCGCGGAAGCGGCGTGCGCGTGCGCGAGAGTTTTGGGGGTGCCGCAATCGCCGCGCGACTGCGGCACCGCCAGCACGAAGTCCTCGCACACCTGCCGGGCACTCGAGGGAGGGTGAGAGGGACGAGGGCTTCAGGTGGGTGGGTGGTGAGAGGGCGTCATCTCTCTCTGCCTCTCTGCCTCTCTCTCTCTCTCTCTCTCTCTCTCTCTCTCTCTCTCTCTCTCTCTCTCTCTCTCTCTCTCTCTCTCTCTCTCTCTCTCTCTCTCTCTCTATCGGTCTCTCTCTCTCTCTCTCTCTCTCTCTCTCTCTCTCTCTCTGGCTCTCTCTCGAAAAGC
>NW_005200170.1:477393-492711 GCF_000372725.1 Emiliania huxleyi CCMP1516 | reverse complement strand
TCCAGACGCGGACGAGTGGAAGGCGCTGCCCCCATTCTCAGACGCTTAGCGATGGGCGCCCCCCTCGTTCGTGCTCAACGGTCACGTGTGATTTTACAACGGGCTGCACCGGCTGCCGGACCGGATGTCCTATTACCCAAGCGACTCCGTCCGGATCCTCCTCTCAGCGTGTGTTGGAGGAGGAGGAGGAGGAGGAGGAGGTGCAAGGAGCGTTCTCTGTGCTCTAGCGGTGCCGCTCTGTACTCGCGCTACCGCGGCGCGCTTCGCGGCACCGCGGCCGCGGCAGCACGGGCCAGTCGCCCACCCTCCGCCTCGCTGCGCCTCCTCTCCTCGCTGCGGCGGCCCTCCGACCCCATCTCCAGCTGTGTGAGAGGTGTGAGAGGGCGCTGTGGGGTGGGGCGGCGGCGGCGGTGCGGGCGCGCACTCGTCGTCAGCGAAGCAGACGGCGACGACGCCCATGGGCGAGTGGTACACGTGGCTCATGTACCCGTCCTTCCGGACGGACGAGCGCTGCCCTGGCTCCGTGGACGCCTTTGCAAACTGCCGCGAGAACATGACAAAGACTTCCTTCGCGGTACTGCGCTGGAAGAAGCCGAGGGAGGAGAGCTCGGCGGCCTGCGATAGCATGACAGGGCCGTCCTTGCCGGGCGCCTCGGTGCCAGGCTTGAACACTGCGGAGAATAGGATCTTCATGCCACAAGGTGGATCGGGCGCCGATCGAAGAGGCGTCCGAGAAAAAAAAGAATGGAATACCCGCTGCGAGTCTGTTGTCTCTATCCCCTGATTTCCTTCCAAAATCCTGCTCGTGCAGGTGTGGACCCTGTCCTCCTCCCCCTACCCCCAAGCCCCATCCCTCTTTCGTCTTTTGGGCAATACCAAACAACTCTAACACTCACACGTTGTCTGTTCAGTGTCGTGCAAAAAAGAATTTGATTAAGCCGCCTTCCTATCAATCAATCAAACGACACTGGGCACGGAATTTGCGCGCACTCGCACTAAACAGGTACGCCACGGGAAGCCGCCTAAGCCGTAGGGTAAGCGACTCCCGGCAAAAAAATAGAATTAAAACTCACCAATGTGCAAGAAGAGTCTCTCTCTCTCCAATGGTGCTCACCGGCCCTTGCAAGGCGCGATGCGCGCGCTGCTTAATCCTTCGCGACGCGGAGCGCGCGCATCGCGCCTTCCAGCTCCGCCACCTGGTCGAGCGCGTCGCCGAGCAGCCCCTTGGCCACGCCCAGGTCGCGCAGCTGCTCCACGCCGCCGCTTGCGCGCACCTCGGCGGCGTGGTCGGCCACAAAGCGGCGGCACTGCGCGAGGAGCCGCCCGTCGCCCGTCGTGTGCGCCGCCTCCAGCAGCGGCACGGCGCTCGCCGGTCCGACGCGCTCCTGCAGCGCCTGCGCGCAGAGCAGCTCGAGGCGCGGCACCTGGTACATCTGCGCCAGCTGCCGCAGCACGAGCGCGCGCCGCGCCTGCTCGCCCTCCCCCTCGCCGAGGTCGAGCTGGTCGGTGCAGAGGTAGCGGACGAGGGCGGTGAAGCTGGCGAGGTCGGCATTGGGCACCGTGACCTCGGCAGCGTCGCGCTCCTTCATGCCGATGCCAAACATTGTCCGAAAGAACACGGACCGCACGCAGAGGATGGCCTTTGTGACGTGCTCGTAGCGCTCCTCGTCGTCGCCGACCAGGAAAGTGACCATGCCCTGGGGCAGAGTAGCGTCGCCGCACATCTTCCCCATGTCGGCGAAGAAGGTGGAGGGCGGAACCACGAGCGGCGCGAAGGAGGGAGGAGGAGGTGCCGCCACGCAGACCTGGCGGAGGCCGCCGTTGTCGCAGATCGAGAGGGTGCTGCCGTCGGCGCTGACGGAAAGGATAATTGGGTTTTTGAATTGCGCCGCGTCGCCCACGCCATCAGCGCTGCCCCTGGCGCCGCTGCCCGCGAGCGTAGTCACCGCGCCCGTCGCCACCTCCACCCGCCGGATCTTGTGGTTGCCGATGTCCGACACAAACAGCGCGCTGACGTCCAGGCTGGTGGCGATGCCGAAGAAATGGCCGCCTTTGCAGGTTGCCACGGTGCGCACGCGCCTGGCCGCCGAGACGTGCAGCAACGAGTCCTTAGTCGCGACGAACCAGGCACCCGCGTGAACGCTTTTCACGCCGCGCAGATCGAGGGACGCCAGAAGTCCGTCCTCGCCCTCGAGCGCCAGCGTGGTGACCTGGCCGACGGTGCGCGCGCCAAAGATGGGCGCCTCGAAGCCGGCAGCGACTGCCGCGGGCTCGCCCTCCTCCTCGCCGGTGCCGTCGCTCTTTGTGCGGGAGCGCTTGCTGGAGTGCGACGCCATGTTTGTTTTTCTCCTTTTTGTTTTTTCTCAGTCCTCCGTTTCGTTCAATTGGGACCAATTGTTCGCTGCAGGACTCACTTGAAACTCTCCGGGTTTTTTCGTGCTTTGCGGTGGGGTAAATTCTTCTTCGATCGACTCTGGCTGCTTGCTAGCAGCTATCGGCCGGTTTGCCCATTCCGATGGCCGCCTCGGAGTCAAGCGCGGCTGGCGCGACGCTCCAGCAGCACGCGTACACCGTCCGGCTGACGATCTGCCCCGGCGCTCGCTTCGGCCTGCACCTCAACGACGCCAACCGGGTGGTGCGGCTGGACGCAGACGGCCTTGCCGCAGCGGACGGCAAGCTCCAGCCGGGAGACACGATCCTCTCGGTGAACGGCGTGAGCGTGGCACGCGGTGCAAAGGTGGTCGACGTGCTTAAGCGAGACGGCACGCTCCGCGCCGACGGCGGCCTGCAGGACGGGCGCACCGTCGTCTTTCAGGCGGCGCGGGCGGCCGAGCAGGCTCCGCCGCCCGCAGACGGCGCGCCGCCTCCGCTGCCTCCGCAGCTGCAGCAGACGCTCACGAGCGCGACGGGCTGGCTGCGCAGCCGGCTCGGCGGCGGTGGTGCGGGCGGCGCGGGAGAGGGCGCTGTCGCCGGAGGCAGCAGCCGCGCTGTCGGCGGGGACGATCCAGGGGGAGGAGGAGGAGGAGGGGGGGGAGGGGGAGGAGGAGAGGGGGAGGAAAGGCCGGCGGCGAGCCGCGAGGCGCGCACGAGCGGCGGCTTCGAGGTTGTGTCTGAGGAGCCGTGCGGCGACGACGAGCAGCGCAGGCGAACTGCGCACAGCAGCGCTCCCGGCCCGCAAGACGGGGGCGGCGCGGGCGGCACCGTGGGCGGCGAGGTGGCGGGCGGCGCGGGCGGCAGGGTGGCGGGGAGGGGAGGGTGCGAGGGGCGTGGCCGTGCGGCGGAGCGAGGCTGGTCCGCCGCAACCAGCCTCCTGGCGCAGCTCAAGAAGGCGGCAGGCACCACACCCGCCGCCTTTGGCACAGCCACTTCCGCCGCCAGCGCCGCCGCCGCCGCCTCCGCCTCGGCAGAGGCGCCGCAGCCGCTGCTGCAGGATGGGCCGCGGCCGGCGGCGCTCCAGGCGCCTATCTGGGGCGGCGGCGGCGGCGGCGGCGGCGGCGGCGGCGGCGGCGGTGCGCGTGTTGCCGCCCGTCACGCTCCCCCGCCGCAGAAGGCGTCGCAGCCACCCCTCGCGGCTCTGGCGGCGCTGGGGATGACGCCGCGCCCGGCGCCGCCCCCGATCTCGACGCCTCCCCGCGCGGCGACCCCCCTCTCCGCCCTCGCCGCCCTCGGCCTCCCTCCCCCGCCCTCCGGCCTCCCGGACGAGGCGCGGACTATCTCCCCTACCCCCACAGTACCCGAACCCTACCCCTTACCTGTCGGCCTCCCGGACGAGGCGCGGACTCCCCCCCGCCCGGACCGCACCGGCGGCGCACCGGCGGGCGGCGAGGCGGCGGGCGGCGAGGCGGCGGGCGGCGCAGCGGCGGGCGGCGAGGCGGCGGGCGGCGAGGCGGCGGGTGGCGAGGCGGCGGGCGGCGAGGCGGCGGGCGGACCCGCCGGGGAGGGGCGACCCTTCGACGCGCGGCGAGACGCGGAGGCGAGCGTGGCGGGGAGGGCAGGCGCGGCGCCGCAGCCTCGCGCGGAGACGGCTGGCGGCGGCGGCGGCGGAGAGGCGGCGGCATCGCCCGCGGCATCGCCCGCGTCATCGCCCGCGTTGTCCTCTGTCGCCGCCTCGAGCGGCGGCGCGGACGGCGGCGCGGACGGCGGCGCGGAGAGAGCGGAGGAGAGGGGAGGGGAGGGGGCGGACGAGGGGGCGGAGGCGGCGGCGGAGGAGAAGGAGGAGGAGAGGGAGGAGGCTGTGGCTGCAGCGCTCGCCGCAGCGGCGGAGGCGGAGGCGGAGGCGGACCCATGGCTGCAGCCAAGCCCGGCGGGGCCGCGAGCCCTTGCAGGCGAGTAGCTGCGCGAGGAGGATCCGCCCCCCTCCGAGACACGTCCGAGACACGTCCGTGACGCGTCCGAGACACGTCCGAGACACGTCCGTGACGCGTCCGGCGCAGGCGAGGAGCTGCGGGACGAGGAGTGGTGGGTGCTGGAGGAGCGGGTGGCCGAGGAGCGGGTGGCAGAGGAGCGGAGCAGGAGTCCGCACATCGTCCCGCTCTCGGAGAGGGGGTGCGGGGGCGGGGCGGAGGGAGGAGCCACACACCCTCCTCCCCTCGACTTCGCACCCACCGCGTCGCTTCCGCCGCCGCAGCCACCGCCCGCCCTGCCGCCGCACAGCGCGCTGCCCGCCTCCGCCTCCGCCGCCGCGGGGGCAGGCAGCCTGCTCCTCGCGTCGAGGCACGGCCAGGCGAGGCACGGCCAACCGAGGCACGGCGGCGCATTCGTCGCGGCGCCTCTGTCGCTGGCGCCTCTCGTGCCGCCAAAGGAGCGCAGCAGGACGGCGGGCGAGCAGCCGCCGCCCGGCCAAGAGCTCCGCACCGGCCGGCAGCACAGAAACGGAGACGTCTCCGCCGCTGGCGCAAGAGGAGGCGCCGCCGCTGGCGGTGCGGTGGGCGGCGGCAGGGGCGGCGGAGGTGGGGGCGGCGGCGGAGGCGGCGGAGGCGGAGGCGGCGGCGGCGGCGGCGGAGGCGGCGGCGGCGGAGGCGGCGGCGGCGGAGGCGGAGGCGGCGGCGGCGGCGGCGGAGGCGGAGGCGGCGGCGGCGGCGGCGGAGGCGCTGCCGGAGGAGGCGGGAGACGTGCTGTGGCTCAGCCGGGCGGGGCCCGCCCTTCCGGCATCGCCTCCTCGCTGCCGCCGCCCTGTGATCGCGCGCCCTCGCCACCCGTCTCGAGGTCTGCCTAGGCATCGCCTCCTTCCTGCGCCGCCTCCCCTCGCTCGCGGAGATGGTTGCGCAAGCGAGCGGCGGGCCGTTGCGCGAGCACAACAGCGCGTCAGTGCAGGCGCGGCCCCGCGGCTCACTTCTCTTCTCTTCTCTTCTCTTCTCTTGCCGCAGTGGTCGCGCCTCGCCGGCCACGGGCTCGCCGGCCACGCGGCGAGTCGACCTTCTGCCGCCGCCCTAGGCGCTGCACGAGATGGCGGCCGTCTCGCCCGCTGCTCTGCTACATCTAGAGCTCCTGCCGACGTCGATCGCGCCGCTGCTGAGTACTGCGCCGAGGGGCGACGGCTCCTCCGTGCTGGCCGCTCTCGCCGCGGCGCCGTCCAAGCCTTCGACAGCGACACTCTTTCGGGACCCTTCCATGGACCTGCTCGGAGCGGGCCTCCCCCTTAGGCTGCTTCGGCACTCGAGGCGCCTCGCACGCCGGGCGCGCTCGCGGCGGGCGCCACGAGGCTCGACGCCGCCGCATCAGCTAACTGCTGGCGCTGGATAGCACGCTAGGGGGCCGCACTTCCAAGCTCCCCTCTCGCCACGCCTCCAGCCGCGAACAGGTGCTGGTGGCACGTGCGGCTGCTTTGCGGCGACGGGCGCGCGTGCGACGCCGAGGCGGCCACACCGCGTTGGTGGCACGAGGGCGGAGGAGAGGGCGGCGGAGGAGAGGGCGGCGAGGGCGGAGGAGAGGGCGGCGGGTCGATGCCGAGCTGCCGGCACCGCTCTTGGTGGAGAGTGCCCAGTGGCGGCGAACCGCCCTCCGAGCCGTGATGCGGTGATGCGGAAGGGGTGGCGTCAGCTCACACCTCGTTCGGCGCGCTCCGATTAGGCGAGCCCACCCTCGAGCTGATGCTGATGCGCACGGCACCGCCGCCCGCGTGCGGCAGCTACAGCAGCCCCGGCTCCCCCTCCTCCCCCTCCCCGGCGGCGCTCTCCCCGCCCCCTGCCGCCGGCGGCGGCGTCTCCGTCCCCGAGGCGGAGGGCGTGGGCATCGGCCGTGTCTGAGCAACTCGTGGATGACTCCTCAGCTCACTGAATAGGCGGAGTGCGTGGGCATCGGCCGTGTCTCGCTCGAGTCACTCCTCCGCCGGCAGCGCCAACTCGGCGGTTGTCTTCCCCCTTGATTCACAGCGCTCCTTCTTAGGCACCTCTCGGCCAGCAGCGGCGCGGCCGTCTCCGTGCGGCTGCCGCTCCGCCCGCCCGCCGCGTCGTGCGTTCACGAGTGGGAGGTTCGTCCTCTTCCGACTCCCGCCCGCCTCCTCACCCCCCCTTCCCTCCGCCCGCCCGCCCCGTCGGCACCGCCTCACCCCTCCTCTCTCCACCCCCCCGCCCCTCCACACGCTGCAGGTGCCTGACGCCCGCCCGCCCACCCCGTCGGCACCACGCGCCCGCCCCTCCTCCGCCCCTCGCTCCCTCCCGCTGCTGCCGCCCTCCGCGCTGGCCGGGGCCGGGGCGGAGGCGGCGGAGGCGGCGCAGGCGGCGCAGGCGGCGCAGGCGGCGCAGGAGGGGCGGGAGGCGCAGGAGGGGCGGGAGGCGGGCAGAGGGGCGGGCAGAGGGGCGGGCGGAGCTGTCGGAGGGGCTCGAATCGCCGTCGAGCTCCGCCCCGCGACGGACCGCACAGTCGTCCTGGTCCTCGGCGGCGGCGGGGCGTGGCAGGGGGCGGGGTCGGCCGACGAGGAGGCCGGGAGGGGTGGCCGCTGCGCCGCTGCGGCCGTCCCTCGCCCGGGGCAGCACCACTCGCAGGCTCTCGTCCCCAATGAGCAGACGCGTCCGACCCTCGCTCCCTCATGGATGAAGTGCTGCCCCCCGAGGCAGGCGACGCCTCGCCGCGCCGCGAAGAGCGGCGCCACCGCCGCGCTGCGGGCGCGGGCGGCGGAGGCGAACGGAGGCGGAGCGGCAGCCGAGCGGGCGGCGGGCGGTTGTGGCGGCGGTTGCGGCGGCGGCGGCGGCGGCGTTGACGGCGCGGGCGGGACGGGGGCCGCGTCGGTGGGCGAGGGCGCCTTTGCCGTCGTGACGATGACGTTGTGGGCGCTGAGCGACGCGTCGCACGGCGGCGCCGCGTGCGGGGGAGGGAACGGTGCCGCTGCCGGCGCTGGAGGCGGCGGAGGCGGCGGAGGCGGAGGCAGCGGAGGCGGCGGAGGCGGCGGAGGCGGCGGAGGCGGTGGCAGCGGAGGCAGCGGAGGCGGCGGAGGCGGCGGAGGCGGAGGCAGCGGAGGCGGAGGCAGCGACGGAGGAGGGAGTGGAGGTGAGCTGTCGGCGATCGACGAGGCGGGCGGCGAGTGTAGCGGCGCACCTTCCGCGGTCGAGTATGCGGCGGAGGGTGCGGACAGCACGCGCCAGGTGCAGGAGGCGATGAGGAGAGTACGGGACGAGCGGCGGGCGACGGCGGGCGAGGTGGCGGAGGAGGAGGAGGGCGGTGGGGCGGCGGGGGCGGCGCTGCCTTCCTCGCCCCTCCTCGTCTCGACCGCTTCTTGGGAGGGCGGCGAGGAGGGAGGAGGAGGGGAGGGGGGCGGGCCGGCAGCGGCCGTGGTGGCTCGCGCTTCAGCCTCTGGAGGCGGCGCCGACGGCGGTGCCGCAGGTAGCGGCGGCGGCGCGGGCGCGGGCGAGGGCGAGGAGACGGTCTAGGAGGAGGAACCTCCCCTGAGCCTTGTCGGAGCCGCCCCTTAGGCGGGGGGGTGGAGACGGTGGAGGAGACGTTTGACGAGACGCTCGACGAGTACGGCTTCTGCGTGCGGGAGGCTCACGCCGAGGCGCCGCGCGAGCCACCGTCCCTCAAGCAGCAGGCGGCGCTTTCACAGGTCTCGGGCCGTGAACAGGCGTACCGCGCGAGCCACCGCCTCAGCCAGGCCGACCTCAAGCTGTGGAGGGAGAGGTGGGCGGCGGCGGTGCGCGGCAGCGCGTGGGGCGGCAGGCTGCCTCCGTGGGTCGTGGCGCTCGGCCGGTCGCGGATGTCTCGAGTCCCTCCCGAGGCGTCACCGCCACTCGTAGCTACCCCGAGCTCTGGCCCCTGACCCCCCCCCACCCCCCCCCGACCCTAAACCCTGACCCCGACCCTGACCCCGGCACCCCGACCCCAACCCCAGGCGCGCGGCCTCACGTGTGGCGGAGCGCCCATTCACAGCTGCACTACTCACAGCCGCACTATTCTCAGGCGCGGCCTCACTTGTGGCTGAGCGCGACCGGCGCCGCCCGCCGCATGCACACCGCGCAGCGCAGCTACGCCACGCTCGTCGAGATGACCTCCGCCGCGGCGCTGCCCGACGCAAAGCAAGTGGAGTCGGACTTGCCGCGCACTTTCCCCACCCACCCGCTCTTCCGGCGCAGCGGGCCTGCGCGCGCGGCGCTGAGGCGTGCGCCCCGCGCCTTGCCGCCACTCGAGACACTTCCATGACACGCCACGACCTTCCCACGGCCTTCCCACGGCCTTCCATTTCCACGACCTTTCCATGACCTTTCCTTTCCACAACCTTTCCATGACCTTTCCATGACCTTTCCATGACCTCTCCACCTTTCCACAACCTTTCCATGACCTTTCCATGACCTTTCCGTGACCAGGCGCGTGCTCCTCGCGTACGCCGTCCACGACCCCGCCGTCGGCTACTGCCAGTCGCTCAACTTCGTGGCCGCGATGCTGCTGCTTGTGGCGCGGGGCGAGGCGGGCGCATTCGGACAGCCAAGGAGCAGCCTCTCTGACGGATGGACTGGTGGAGCGATAGGCGGGGGAGGAGGGAGCCTTCTGGCTGCTCGACGCAATCTGCCGCAGCGTGCTGCCCGACTGCTACACCCTGCAGATGACGGGCCGCCCGACAGACTCGCCGGTGAGCCCGAGAGCCGTGGGCGGGAGAGCTGTGACGCGGCAGTCTGCGAGCAGGTCTCTCGATCGACACGCGCGCCTTCGCGACGCTGTTCAAGGCGGCGCTGCCCGAGCTGCACGCCCACTTCCAGCGGATCGAGGCCCCGCCCGACCGCCGCGCGCGAAGTCCGGACGAGTGACGCGGCATGTTCTGACGTGCGGACGACTGACCCCTCTCAGGTCCCGCTCGAGATCTTGGCGTCGCAGTGGTCCCTCCGCTAGCCGAGATGTAGCCGAGATATAGTCGAGATATAGTCGAGATCTTGGCGTCGCAGTGGTCCCTCCGCTAGCCGAGATGTAGCCGAGATATAGTCGAGATATAGTCGAGATATAGTCGAGATCTTGGCGTCGCAGTGGTCCCTCCGCTTCTCGGCCAGCCGCTGCGTCCTCCTCGCGTGGTGATTGCGTCCTCATTTCTACCACCAGGTTCCTCTGCCTCTTCACCAACGTGCTGCCCACACCCACGCTGTTGCGGCTGTGGGACCACACTCTCTGCGGCGGCGGCGTCAGCACGCTTGACGCTGCGGCGCTCACGCTGCTCGCGCGGCTCGAGAAGCGGCTGAGGCGCGCCGAGGACGTCGGTGCCGTGTATGAGATCATCGGCACGTGCGGGCCCGCTCTCTGGCAGTCGAACGACTTCATGAACCAGCTAGACGAGACGCTCCTCTCGGCGGACCCGCAGGCGTGAGCCACAAGCCAGTCAGCTCGCAAACCTCTCATGTCGTTACTCCCACGCGCCTCCCGGCGGGCCCTGCAGGGGTCGCTCCGAGCCGCCGTCAGGGAGGAGCGCGAGGCGGAGCGGGCGGCGTGGCTCGGACGGGCGCTCGAAGGGACGCGGCTCACTCACAGCCACCTCGCAGTCCTCGGTGTGCTCTCGCCGCGCGCCGCCGCCGCCGCCGCCGCAACGGCCGCCGCCGCCGCGGGCGGCGACCTGCAGCTGCGAGTCGAGGCGGCGGCGGCGGCCGCCGCCGCCGCCGCCGCGCCGACGTCGACCGCGAGGGGGGGCGGCGCATTGCTTCGGGAGGCACACGCTCTCTAGATGTGGAGGGCACGTCAGACAGTAACGCATCCTTGTGCTCCAAGCAGCACCCGAGAACGTGCGTTCGCGCGGCGCCTCGGAACATAATGCGCGAGACCAATTCCCGCCCCCCCCCCGCCCCCCCCGACCCCCGTGTTAATGCTCCGGGCGCATCCTGTCCGGCGCTACTTCGCGCTGACATTACCCGAGATTACCCCGAGAGACTATCCGAGACTGCCCGAGAGTAGGCGCACCTGGATCGGCACTACGACGCGCGCGCGCTGCGGCTCGCCCTCTGCCGCGTGTGCGATCCGCCTCCGGACGAGGAGCAGGCGGCGAAGCTGCTCGTTGCGGTCAATGGAGCGGCGGGCGGCGGCGCGGTGCCCCTGCGGCGCCTCCTGCTCGCGTTGCGGCCGACAGAGCCAAACGATTCGTCGCAGAGGCTCGAGGTGGGCGGGGGGGAGGGGGGGAGGGGGGAGGGTTCTGTGCGTGGCATGCTCTCAGCCCGCTGGCTGTCACACCTATAGGCGGCGCTGGCACGGCTGGGGCTGCAGCTGCGCTGGGACGGTGGCTGAACTCGACGCGCTCAACACAGTCGACCCATTGCAAATTTTGTGTCATCTGTCAAACGAACTCGAAACACAGGCCGCTCACAGGCGCTAACACTCACAGCACGCACAGGACACAAGCGCCCGTGGCGCTGTGGGCGCGCACCATCCAGTACAAAAGAGACACGAGCGAGTCGCGCGCGGGGCGTGGTCCGTTGCGCGCGTTGGAGTCCCAGTCCGGAGAGCTCTCAAAGTACAAAGACAAAGTCCTCAGAGGGCGGGGGGGCAGATGGCGCGGATGCATGATAGCAGATAGGATGTCAGCGCTGTCACGTCAGTGTCTGCACAACTCAGCACTCGCTCGCGCTTGCCGCTGGCGCACTGCGGGCCGCGGCCACAGCAGGCCAGGGGCGTGGCGTGCGTGCGACGTGTTCGTGAGTGTACGCTCCGCAGCCCCGCTGCCGCTCCACACGCATGTTCGCTCCCCAACGCAACGTCCCAACGAGCAGCTCGGAGAATGACTCGAGATGCGCAAGCCCCGTCAGGCAGCACGAGCCGAGGCTCTCACGTCGAGATGACGGGGCCCGCCGGCTTGAGCGCCTCGGTTGGCTTGTTCGCCGAGAGCCACTCTCCGTACGTCTTGTGGCGTCGAGCCTCGCCCTCCTCCAGCGGGCCGCACTGCAGGTAGCTGGTGCCGCGCTTCGCGCCCGGCTCGGTCATGCGCTTGTACAATTCCGAGTACCACACGTGCCACACCGGCTCGTCGGTTGGCGGCTCGCCCCACCGGTATGTGAGGAAGTAGCCCGACAGGTAGCCCGAGTTGGTCAGCCGGCAGCAGCGAGGAAGCGCTTCCTGCAGCCGCTTGAGGCGAGCCTGGCCGGCGAGCACTTCGTTGGAGACGTACTCGTCCTCGTCCTCGTCCTCGAAGCCCGAGCCGCTCGGTTCCCGGTAAGGGTTTACGCCGAACTGCGCACAGCGCGCCAGGTGCTCGTCGCGAAACTCTTTGATTCCAGCGACAAAGTCCCAATCGCCGAGGAAGGAGCCAAAAGCCGTGAAGGGCTGCACGCGAAGCAGCTGCAGCCGCGGGAGACCCTTGACGAGCCGTATGACGCTCTCGCCCTCGTCGCCGAAGCCGTCCTTCGGGTGAGAACAGTTGAGACAGAGCGTCTCGAGCTCGGTGAAGCGCTCGATCTCTGCGAGCGTCTTGATGTTGGCCGAGGCGACGCCGTCGAGATCGAGCGAGCGGAGGTTCTGCGGCGCAGCGCGCAGGCATGCCTTGAGCGCGGTGAGCGGCGCCTTGTCGTTGCCGCTCAGGTCGAGCGCAGTGAGGCACGACGCCTTCGAGGCGACGATGTTGGCCCAGTGCTCCGCCTTGCACTTCCACGGGCCAAGCTTGCGCTTGTCTTCTGAGACGTACCTGCGGCGCGTCGAGTCGGAGAGGCGCAGCGAGGCCCAGAGCGTGGGCTCGCCGCGCAAGGCACGGAAAGACTTGCAGACGAGCTCCGTCCAGACGGCGCGCGTGTGGTGGTCGGTGAACGACAGCACGTGCACGAACGAGTCCGGCGAGATGATGTCGACCAGGCCGCAGTCGCCGGACCAGCCGGCCGTCGGGTCAAACTCGATCGGTGTCTCAAGCGCGGCCGCCATTTTGAAGCCCTCCTTGCGCGGCGTCGCCTTGCTCTTGGGTGCCAGCTCCTCGATGGCCCTGATGACCAGCTTCGTCGCCTAAGGGTTAGATTCGCGGTGTGTGGCGATCCTCACTGGTCATGGCGCCCGAGGATACGCGAGCGCCTCGGTGGTCCGGACGCCGGCGGTTTGCTTCGATGCCGAGGCTGTCTTGGGGGTCCAGAGGAGCAGGCCGACGTTTGAGGCAATGCCGATCGGCTTCGTCCTTGCAGCCTCAGCTGGTCGCGTCTCGAAGACGGAGGGCGCAGGTCGGGCGGTCTGCAACACGGTCGCGAGCTGCTTTGCAAACGCCGTGAGGTTCTCGCGTGCGCCGGCAGCGACGGCGCCCGTGGCAGCGACCGCGACGGAGGTGGAGGCGGAGGAGGAGGGTCCGGCGACAGCCTCGACGGCCATCGGGACGGGCGCATCCTCGTCAGCTCGCGCCTTGGCACCCACGACGAGCAGCTTGAGCATGTCAGAGCGCACCGACCCGACCTTCAGGCCGCTGCGAGTGATCATCTTGTGCAGAGCCGCCGTTCCGGCATACGTCAGCCGGCTGAGAAGCGTGTACTGGCCACGGAAAAGTCCGGTCGAGAGCACGGGCTGGTAGCGCCCCTGGTCGGTGATGTTGAGCAGATGAACCGCGGTCGTGGCCAGAGGCGAGGTGACCGCTCGCCGCGAGGTGAAGGCGAGAAGCACGCGTTGCTGCGAGTCGCCGGCGCCGAGCGTCGCAGATACGAGTTCGGCCGTCTCGATCGAGTCTCGCGGCTCGACGAAGGGATGCGGACGGACAGACACCTGCTGCTGCTGCGCCGTCAGCAGCTTGAACGTGATTTCGCCGAGCAGTGCAGCCGCGTCAGTGCGCCGTTGCGCCTGAGCGGCAGCCTCGGCGGCCTCGACTTCCTCGCCGTCACCCTCTGCTGCTGGCGGCGGGTAGAGCGCGTCCACGATCCTCGAGGCGTGCGTCATGGGACAACAGCGGTGGTGCTCCTGAGCAGGTGTGCGTTCCGTGACGGCGCCCGCGGAGGCTCGAGGCAGTCAACGAGCGGGCGTGTTGCAGAAGAAATCGAGATCGAGAATTTTTCTTCTTGTTCGCTCCTGCCGAGCCTAGGGCGCGGGCGTGGCGCCCGCAGTCCTCCTTCTCTTTGTGTTGTTCGGCTCTTCTCTCCATGATGTGCTCCCTTCCACTCGCTGACCTTCCCGATGGACCGCTCGCGCTCGTGCTTGCGCCGCTGGCGGCCGCCGAGATCGCGGCGCTCGCTGCGGTGTGCAAGCACTGGCGACTTGACGGCTCTCGCGCAGAGCTCTGGCACACACTCGGCTTGGCCCGCGGCGTCCAGATGCCGCGGTCCTCCCGCGCCCTCCGCTCCAAGGCGGATCTGCGTCAGACCTTTATCAGCGCGTGCCGGGCCCAGCGCGTCGCTCGTCTCGCCCAGTGGGACGCGCGCGCCATGACGGTGATAGAGCTCATGCGGCAGCGCGACTGTGCCGCCAAGCTGCGCCGCGAGATCGACAAGGAGCCCGCCATCCCGGCGGGTCACATCTTGGACCCAGCCGCGCGCCGCGGGCACGCCACGCTGCTGCACGCCGCGTGCAGGTTTGGCAGGCTAGCGTGCGCAAAGTTGCTGCTCGACCGAGCTCCAAAGGTCGTGACGAGGCTGCACAACTCAAGAGGCGCCTGCGGCGATCCCGGCGCCGTCCTGCAGGGCACCCTCTCGCTCGGCTCGTGTCCGATGGCGGAGATCAAGGACGCGGGCGGCTTCACGCCCCTGCTGATGGCGGCGTGGTGCGGCCACCTCGAGCTCGTCGAGCTGCTCCTCTCCCTCGGCGCCGACGCGACCCCGGCAGGCGTGCCACCGATGACCTCCTCCTGCGGCGGGCAGGGGCCGTTCGACGCCGCAACTTGGGCGGCTCGGAAGAGGTACGACGAGGTTGCGGTTGCGATCCGGTCCGCGCATCGCATGCGGGCGCTGTTCCTGGCAATTGAGGCCGGCAATACCGCGCTGCATCACATGACAAGGCGGCAGCACATGCGGCAGCATGCGGCGGATAGCGACGACGACGAGTGAGCCGCAGTCGTACAGCGTTTGAATGTTGTGTCCAATGTAGATAAGAGCCGTTTCGATCTCCGACAGGCTAGTTCCAATTCACTCTGACACGCTAATCTTGAAAACGCGTCCAACGGAGCTCCGTGTTGCTCCCAGCGCCCTCCCCCGAGCTTCCTGCGGCCATGGCCGGTGCTACTAGTATGGGGGGCTACCTGGCTACCGCGAGAGCGACCCAACTCGTCGACATCGTCCGATGATGGTGCCTCAAAGTCAGCATTCGGAGGCTATCGTGGGGTCGAGCCGGCAGTAGCCGTGACATGTGGTTCCACCACCCCTCGTATGCTTTGCCTCTGACCGCCACCGTTCCCAGGCTGCCAAATGGGATGGAAAGGAAGGCTCGGCGAGCGTATAGAAGCGTGCTCGACCTCGTCGTGGCAACCTGCACGGCAGCGCTGGCGGGCGATATGAGCGTCATGCCACCTGACCCGAGACGGGTCGCAGGCGTCGTACCGAGCGCGTCGAGACCGTGTCCTGATGTGATCTGCACGGGTGAGTCACGTCGGCGTCAAAGGAGCGACGTGCGACCTGTCAGAGCTTGATCTCCGATCTCAGCGGCGTCGAGTCGTCTCCGGCGCGCGACAAAGGTACATCCCCAGGACGCGCAGAGGCAGCTGCGATCGGAGATAGAGCACTGACAGGTCGCACGTCGCTCCTTTGACGCCGACGTGACTCACGCGTGCAGATCACATCAGGACACGGTCTCGACGCGCTCGGTATGACGCCCGCGGCCCGTCTCGGGTCAGGTGGTATGACGCCTGTATCGCCCTGCAGTGCTGCTGTGCAGGTTGACACGGAGATCCTAATTCGTGTGTGAATCGGTGGGTGAAAAACGTAATATATCTTTACTTCCAACATCCGGTCGTTCGCAGGGATGTTTGAAGGTTCT
>NW_005200170.1:431721-477293 GCF_000372725.1 Emiliania huxleyi CCMP1516 | reverse complement strand
AGCCGCGCGAGCAGCGTGAGCGCCGCAACATCAACCGTCCGGACGCCGCCTCAACAAAGAGTGTGGTCCAACAGCCCCACCAGCCTGGCGGGTGTGAGCCCGCTGGGGTCCGAGGCACCGCCACCAGGGGAGTAGAAATGAGTGGGGGGGGGGGTCCCGACCCCCCCAGCAGCAGAGGGCATTGGACCCAGCTGCAGCTCTCCCGGCTCCCGCAGATTCCCGCCTCTTCGCCGCCGCCGCCCCCTCCCACCTCGCCTCGTGTTTTAGCGGTACGCTCGAGGCGGCTGTGTTCACCGCGCCTTCGTGCTTCGAGCCCAATGCACCTTCGTCGTGTCGAGTGCTGGCGTTTTACTAAAGACTTGTGACCATGTGAGTCTATCTTGTACTACCACACTAAAAGCCGTATAGTGAGCCACTCACTCGGGCGTCTCGGCTGACGTTGATCGATCAGCGTTGATCTCTCTAGCCTATCGGTCCCCCGCTCGATCCTCGGATCGCTCGCTCGTCGAAATCGATCGACTGAGCTTAGCGCGCGGCCCGTCGCGCGGGGCAAAACTGTCAGGTCCGCCGCGACGCTTCGCCGCAATGGCGGGCAGCGACGTGTGGTGGAAGCCATGCGGCTCGCCCTCAAGCCATTTAATATCCAGCACCTCGCCGACGACTGGAACGCTAACCGTACTTACTTACAGCTGTCGGTACAGAGATGCCAGCACCCCCCAGCAGCAGAGCGCTGCTGCTGGGGGGGGGGGGTCCCCCAGCAGCAGAGCGCTGCTGCTTGGGGGGGGGGGTCGGCCATGACTTTAGATGTGCAGGGGGGGGTACCGAGCAGTGTGCGGCTCCCACCGTGGCGGTGCTCGACGGCAAGCTGTACGCTGTTGGAGGCTACGGCGCCGGCGCCATCAGCTCGGTCGAGCGGTACGATCCCGCCGACGAACGCGTGGGAGGCGGTGGCGCCGATGGCGACGGCTCGGTGCCATCTCGCTGTGGCGGTGCTCGACGGCAAGGTCTACGCTGTGGGCGGCTTCAGCGGTGGCGACCTCAGCTCGGTGGAGCGGTACGACCCGGCCACCAACGCGTGGCAGGTGGTGGCGCCGATGGCGACGGCGCGGGCCTTTGCTGTCGCGCTCCTGATGTAGAGGTGGAGAGGTGAAGAACAGCAGCGTGAGAAAGAATTGTGCGTGTGATCTGGTGAGCGGTTTTTTGCTGCGCGAAATGGCGTAAAATTCTTTTTCGCCAGTGCGCGTCAGTCCCGTGCCCAGTAGTCGCGCGAGGGAGCGGGGTTCTAAAATTCTTTTTCGCAGGGGGAGTGGGTGGGCGCCGGAGTGGTGTGACTGCTCCTGTGGCTGTGCGCTGTGGTGCGGGCGACGGCTTCTCAGAAGCCGTCGCCCGCGCCTCGCCTGTCGCGTGAATAATCGTGTCGTGCGACCGCATTTTCAATTTTTTTCGCAGAGGGGAAAATCTTTTTCGCACAACTCGGTCGTTCTTCACACGGCAATCGCAGAGCAGGTTGTGAATGAGCTTGCCTGTGGCGGGGGTGGGCGGGTGCACGGAGCTAAGTGCCTCGCCACCCTCGCAGGAGTCGCTTAAAGGCGGCTCCCGTGGTGGACCTGTGTCAGAGCCAGAAAGAAAGAAAGAAAACGGACAACCCAAGGGAGGGATGGGTCAGAGCCAGGGCGCCCCCGCCCTGCTTTTCCAATTCTTTTTCGCACAACACTGGGCAAAGAAAGAAAACAGACACGCCAAACGAGGGATGGGACGAGGACAGGGTCCCCACCTGCACGAGCAGGATTTTGGAAGAACGATCAGGGGGACAGGTGGGGCTCTCCTGCTCCTGACAAGGGACACGACAGGCTCGCAGCGCGGAAAGAAAGAAAGAAAGAAAACAGACAACCCAAGGGAGGGATGGGAGGACGGCACGCCGCCACCACACAGGGATTTTAAGGAGAGGTGTGTGGTGCGCTAGCCGTCGCCCACCCTAGGGAGTCTGCCTCTTCCTATCTCTCTTCGTAGTCTCTCGCCGCTTCTCGCTGCAACCTTCATGCCACCTCGCGGTCGTCCCACTCTCGTCGTTCTCTCCCTTGTCATTTCCTCCTCTGTCGCGTCGTTCTCTTCTGCCTCGTCCTGTGACGCCGCCGCCTGTCGGTCCCTTGTTCTCGCGGCTTCTTTCGCCTTTCGGCGCAACTCCGTCCTCCTCGCGGCGTATCCTGGCCCCTCGAGTCTATCGAGCTCCCCTCGCGCAAGGACCACATTTCTGACTCCCACTCCGATCATTTGCCTCCAGGTCATGTTGTTGCTCAGGTCCACTCTCTCTTCGAACACTCGTGCCTCTACGGATGATGCCGGCGCCGGGGTCCCCTTCGGATGCATCGTGACATCTGACAACTGGATTTCCACTGGTTCGTCCTCCTCGGAGTCATCTTCCCCGTCCTCCTTCCGCTCGGCTCTCCGCTCGGTACGTTCGGCGTGGCTCACCCTCCATGCCGTGAACAGGCGCTTTATCCACCCTATATTCTTCTCTCGTTCCTCTGCCCGTGCCCTGGTCTTGTCGTTGTTTCGCACCCATGTCTGTATGGCAATCGAGGCTGCCTTCCCCACTACCTGTAGTTCACTCGTCACCTCTCCCGCGAGCTCCCTTCTCTTTCTTTCGGGTATGGAGTCCGTGAGTGCGGGTAGCGTGCAGCGCGGACACTGGGCACGGGACTGGCGCACAGTCTTTTTCGCAGCCACTCCACGCCGGCCTGGCCCTCCACGGTGAGAGGTCGTGAACTTTACTCCCCGTCTCGGTCGGCGCGAGACACTCCTCGGCACACGTCCACTGCCGCGGGGCTCACTTTGTTGTGCGGCCTCTCTTCGCACATCCCGCGCCGCGGAGCTAGCATTGCTGTGCGCTTACGATGATCACCTCTGCTCTTTGCGCCGCCCACTCCGCCCGCAGCGCTGCCGGCGCCGGCGCGATGCAGGCGGTCGCCGCCGCGCCCAGCGCCGGCGCGCTGGAGCGGGCGCTGGCCGCGGCGGCCGCGAAGCCCGCGTCCATCTCCAACGCCAGCAAGAGCGGTGGCGAGTTTGAGGCGGCTGACTGGTGGGAGGAGCACGCAGAGACGTTCGCGCTCGCACGCTCCGAGTGGGGCCGGCTTCACCCGGGGCTGTACGACCTCGCTGCCAACGAGGCCGACTACATCGACCCGTCTCTCCGGGCTGCAGTCGCGGCGGCCGAGGCGGCGGCGATGGCGGGCGGGCCGGTCGACGAGGCGCCGCTGCGCTCGCTCCTCAAGCCGACCGGCGTAGCGGGCGTCTGGCGGCTGCAGCTCTTCACGCCTCGCTTCTGCGCCGAGCTGCGGGAGGAGCTCGATCACGCGGCGGCGTCGGGCGTTCCCATCAGACGGCCCAACGGCATGAACCGGTTCGGCGCGATCCTCGAGGCGGTGCCGGGCGGGCTGGGGATGGAGGGCGCGATGCGGCACCTCGCCCACCGCTACGGGAGGCCGCTGTCTCAGATGGCCTTCCCGAGCTCGGTCGGTCTTCGCGACGCGGATGAGCACTATGGCTTTGTGGTGCGTTACCGGCCGGGCGAGGACGAGTCGCTCGCCGAGCACGCCGACGCCTCGGTCGCGACGATCAACGTCAACCTCGCCGACGGCTTTCGCGGCGGCCGGCTCACCTTCAAGGGCACGCGCTTCGTGGACGCCGACCCGCGCAATGCGCCCGCCGCGGCGGTCGACTTTGAGGACTTCGCGCCGGGCGAGGCGCAAAGCGGCCTCCGCCTACCGAGAGAGAAGTCGCGCAGCTCTCGCTCTCTGCCAGACTCGAGCGCCCCGCCCTCCTCTCTCTCTGTAGGCGCTGCTCCACTTGGGTGGGCATTACCACGCCGCAGAGCCGATCCAGCAGGGCGAGCGGACCAACATGGTGCTCTGGCTGATGGGCGAGCACGGCGTCGTGCGCGTGGCACCCTACGAGCGGGGCGAGCGGGGGCGCACAACACCGCTCCGCCGGTGGGGCGGCGCAGAGGCCTCTGGTCGGTGGGAGGCGCTGCTGCGGGGAGAGGATGGAGGCGTGGCCGGCGGCCGCGAGCGAGACGAGTTGTAGGACGGAGCGGGTAGCGGCAGACTTAGCGGCATCAGGAACATCCTCTCACTCCCAGCGCCCAGCACACTCACTCTGTTCATAGCGCGCACTGGCCTTCTCCTCTGTTCATAACCCACGCTTCGCGTCTTCACACCTCCTCTGCAGGACTCACCCCTCTACGCTCCCTTTTGCAGGATGAGGCGTAGCCACCTTAGTGCATTCGCGCTCCCTTTTGCAGGATCGTGTTAGTCCCTTGAGGTGTTGCGGTCGATATTTCCTTCTTTTCGTGTTACGCTTACGTCTCCTTGAGTCGCTCTCTCTCACTCTCTCGCCGATGCGGCCCGCTGCGGCGTCTACCTCGCGAGCGTCGCCCGAGTGGCCGCCATCCAGTATGGCTTCAACCCCGTCTCCGTTGCCGTATGCCGACGGCAGCCTGGGACAATTCGAGAAAAAACTGAAGTTCGCAAACCTGACTTCTGACCTGCCTCCGCCCTTCGCGTCGACCTCGGCACCTCTCTGAGCCAACATCCCGACCACGACGCACTACATGCCCGCGAGGATCTGCGCCTTCTTTTCCTCGTAGTCGTCCACTTGCGTGATCAATTCCTTCTCCAACAAGGACTTGAGCTGCGCTAGCTTCTCTGCCGGATCGGCATCTCGCGCGATGTGCACAGGCACGGGCGCAGCGGCCACCACGACAGCCTGCGAAGCTGCCTGCGCCGGCACAACGAAATTAAAGACTCAGCCCTGAATCATAGGCCTTTCGCACTTGATGCCCTGCGGCTCGTACTTTTCGTTGAACTCACGCATGCCTCTATTCGGGTCGCAGGGGACATCCGGTATACAGAAGAAGACCACTCCAAGGCCGCCGGTCGCGATGGTGCACGGCAGCGTGGCTATTTTGCAGTACTCCGCATCGATGCACTTCTGCATCACGTTCTTGAAGTCTTCCTCGGCGATGCCCGCCGCGCGTAGCCGGTCGGGAAAGTCAGGTATTTCCTCGCCGCACGGGTGGCTTGGACCGTTTCTGTCATTGCCCGACGCTCTATCGACGCCACACTCTGTCGACGCCATACACACACATGCACATGCACATGTACATGTGTTGTTGTTGTCGTTGTGCATGTTGTTGTGCATGTATCTCAATCGCAGGCGGCCTGCTCGCCCCATTCTTTTCCGTGCGCATGACTCCCGTGCCCGCTGGAGCCTTCGCCAGGTCTTGGACACAGCACCGAGATGACGACTTAGTGTGGGGAGGGTCGGCGAGCACTCACTCACTAGGCGGCGCCGCAGGGCCGGGGCACTGGCCACGGCCTCGCCGACCACTAGAAGGCGGCCCACCCACTACTGCGCATCTCTCTCCATCCTGCTCCCACGTCTCTCTCTCTCCCCCCCACGTCCGCCGTCCCACCTCGTCCAGGGCTGCGCCACCTCACGCCGAGCCCGCGCACCGCACTCGCCGGACGCCGCCACCAGAAGGCCGCCTGGTCCTCCAACAGCTGCACGCCTGCACCGATTCGACCTCACCTTGAGCACGTCGCCGGTGTCGGACGAGACAAGCAGGACGCCGTCAACCTCGGTGTCCTTAACAGCATAGACGACCGCTGCTGTCAGGCCCGCATTGATGCCGACCGAGGCTAGCAGCGCGAGCACCAGCACCATCGCAAACCTCCGAAAGACCTGAGAGATCTTGCGCTCCCTTGTGGCCTCCTTTTGGGCCTCCCGCTCCGCCGCCGTCTTCTTGGCAATGTCCTCGGCGACGTCGACAGCGTCTTTCGCGTCAATGACGCCATCGTTGTTGTCGTCGAAGCTCGTCATCACCGCCGACGGGCTGCCGCCGGACTCTGGCGGCGACGGCGGCGGCGAGATCGAGGAGGACGTACCGCAAACCCCGCAAAGTGGCCCGTTTTCTCAGTGTACTTTTAGCTTACTGGGAGAAAGGGGAGAACGGCACGGCGGGCGCGGCACTGTAGGAGCGGCGGTATGGCGGCACGGCGGTAACGGACGGCAGGGGGGACGGCGGGCTAAACGGCAAGGGCGGCGCGGCACGGAGGAAGGAGCGGCACGGTAAGGAACGGCGGCACGACGGCAGACCACGGCAGCGAACGGCGGAGCATTGGGCGGCGGGAAAACGGCTGGGCGGGGGGGGGGGGGGCGAGGGTGAGGCGAGGGTGGCGGCTTTTTACCCACCCACGCCCGTGCGCGCGTATCTTAAGGATACAGTCCCTCGTCACAAGCTGCCGCCGCAACTTGCGGAACTGATCTACGACAAGGCGCGCAAATGCTTGCATGGCTCACGCCACGTTCGAGCGAGCACCATGCGTGGAGCTTTCTGACGCAAAGGTCTGAAAAGGCAGCGCGGCGTGTCGCATCCGTGATGCGTGGAGACTGAGAGTTTTTGCGCGCCAGAGCTGCTCCATACTCAAACGTAGAGCACCCACTTTTTAAGCGGTCGGCGCCAGCAAAGAGTACAAAAACATATATGTAGGGAAGCTTGGGTAGAGCCGTACAGAGAATCTTACAACTAAACTCCCTCGCACGACACTGGGCACGGGACTGGCGCGCACTGGCACTAACACAGGTACACCACGGGAGCCGCCTAAGTAGGGAAGCTTGGGTACAGAGAACCTCGCGTAAATCTTTCCCCTCCGCCCAGTTGAGAGGAGGCTCCTGCCAAGTGGGTTTGCCCCCTCCCCCTCCCCCCGGGCTTCGGAAGGGAGTCCAGAAGGGCGGAGAGGACTGCCTTGGTCGTCCGCCCCTCTGGCGTAGCATGCGCGCGCGAGGACAGTCTTAGCGGACGGTATACTTAGGCACCATTGTGCGCCATCGTTCCACTGAGCGGAGGGCTGCGTGGCCGGGCATGTAGATGGACTCGTGAAGCAACGGTGTAATCAGGGGCTCGTCGTCGATCGTGGGGGTGTAATAGTAGAATGATAGCGACTTTCGGGCCTCGCCGTGCGGGTGATTGACCGAGTCGAGATGGCCGTGAATGGAGACGTCAGTAACCGAGAAGATGGCGATCCGATTGAGCAAAGGCAGAACTTTTTTTGAATATTGAAGGAACGAGTAGCGCGGGTCGGTCTCCCACAACTCAAAGGAGCCTCCCCACTCCTCGCGCCAGCCCTCGTTCAGGTACATTAGCAAATTTAGGCGTCGCCAGCCTGGTGTGACCACCCTGCAGCCAGGGATTGGCTCGTTGTTGGGAATGGGCAACAACCCCTTTTGGCAGGTCTGGTGCTTGTTGAAGTCGGTGTGCAGCGAGAGGAAACCGCCCTTAACAATCGAGAAGGGGCCACCTCCAATCATTCGGCTATCGGCCGTCAAATTGCGGATGCCGGTCAGTGTCTCGAGGAAGGCAACGAAGCGCCTCGACTGGAAGAAATCGAAGAGTCTCACAGTGCTAGGCCCAAACACCTCGGCCTGCGTGTTTTCTGGGTAGCCACCACGGCCTCGCTTCGCGCCCATTGGAGTGCTCCGCGATTTCCAGAAACTGGAGGCGCCAGATGTGGAGGAAGATGGCAAGTAGTGCTTCGCCTGAAGCTCCTTCATGCAAGCATGTGCCAACGCCTCGGGCACGAGATTGTCGATCACAATGTGCTTGTACGGATCCGCGCTCGAATACGTCGACGCATACCGTCGGGCAAAGTCCTGCAACGCGCTGTGCGAAAGATGGCCGGCTCCACGCGTCGCGCTCACATTAATGGCCGTGCCAAACGTGTAGCGCTGCCGATGCTTTGGTGGCCCGTACATCAACTCACCTGCGCCATGAGGATGCTGCTCAAATTGCGTGCCGCAGCCCGCGCCAGAGATTTCAGGTCGGCAGCGGTGGCGGCGTGCGGCCACGTCCGGCACGTACACCGAGTTGAGGAGCTCGGAGACGCCGTTAGAGTACGAGGAGGCGAAGGCCGAGCAGCACAGACCAAGCACCACGATCGAGGTGAAGACGATGCACAGTAGCTTCGATGCCGAGCAGAACTTGGGCCACGAGAACCAGGCGGAGGCAGAGGACGCCTCCGCGGCGGCGGACACCTCGCCGGCGGCGGACTTGACGGTCGCCTTCTCGGTGGCGGCCTCCTCGGTGGCGGCGGCCTCCTCGGTGGCGGCGGACTTGGTGGCGGACTCCTCGGCGGCGGACTCCTCGGCGGCGGACTCCTCGGCGGCGGCGGACTTGGCGGCGGACTCCTCGGTGGTGGTATCCTCGTTGGCGGCCTCCTCCTTCACGGCCACCTTTTTGCGCGCCATCAGCCCGCGCGAGACGCGCTGCATGATCTTCGCAGCGCGCCGCTCCGCCAACCCGATCTCGAGCAGCTGCCGGAGCACGAGGTCGGCCGTGGCAGCAAACACGCTCACGGCGAAGAGGAAGGACAGAGGTATCGCACCACCCTCCGTGAACCACGAGAAGGTGGTGCTCGACGCGGAGGATTCCGCGGGAGCCGCTGCTGCGCCAGGGAGGCACGCGATGGCGGCGGTGAGGCAGGCGGCGCACGCCACGCCGCGCCGAGCCCCCTTTCCGCTCGCCGCGGTCGGCCAGGAGGCGCCGCAAGCGATGGCGAGGAGGATGAGCACGAGGGCGGGCACGAGAAGCGGCGAGCAGCTCACGAGCGAGGACGCCTTCGAGGCGACGGCGGGCGAGAAGGCCGAGGACGCCGCCGAGGCGACGCCGGATGAGAAGGCCGAGGACGCCGAGGCGACGGCAGACGAGAAGGCCGAGGCCACCGCCGTCGGGCTAGGCACGGCGGACGCGCAGTGGCCAAAGGCGGGCATGCAGACGAGGAGCAGCCACCAGAAGGCGCCCTCGGCCTTCGTGTAGCCGCCCTGCACGCAGTCGGCCGCCGCCTTGAGGCCGGCGCGACCGCCGGCGCCGCACGTGCCAGCGGCGAATGGCGCCTTGCCGGACGCGGGCTGCGGCTCGCGGCGCCGGTCCGGCGACTTGCAAGGCGGCGTCTGCGGCCCGCCGCGCGGTTTCGGTCGCCGGTGCGAGCCGCGGCCGCGGCCCTTTGCCTTGCCAGACTTGCGCCTGCCCCCTGCCTTGCCAGACTTGCGCCTGCCCTTGCCAAACGTGGGGTTGTTGCGGCAGCGCATGGCCTTGCGCCGGCACTTGCACCCGCACGCCGACCGCTCGGCGTCCAGCTTCGCCCGCTGTATCTTGGTGAGCAAGATCGCGGCCAGCGCCTTGTCGCGCACGGCGAGATAGTACTCGCGTGACGCGGCGTCGGCCTGCCCCGCGCCCGCGACCGCGCCAAGGGGCTTGGGCGCCACGGGCGCAATGCCGCCGGAGGTGGGGACTCCCGGCGACGGCGACTTCTTGCCGTCGGCGGGCGTAGCCTGGTAGACGACGCTCTCGCCCAGCCGGCGGACTTCGGCCTCGACGCCGCCCACGTAGCCCGGTCCGGAGCTGCGGGCCGGCGCAGGCTCGCTCTCCCCCACCGCCGTCGGCGTGGGCAGGCCCGGGTAGCAGGCGGTGTCCTGCAAAGCGCGATAGGGGCACACGGGAAGGGAGATTATTACCGGTGGGAGAGCGAGGAGTGGCCGGAGAGAATGCTGCGGCGCGCTCACCACCGCTGGGTCGGGCGGCTTGGAAACGGTCTTGGCCGGCTTCTCGACCTCCTTTGCAGCCTCCTTGGCGACGGCCACCTCGGCGACGGGCGCCTCCTCGGCGACTGCCTCCGCGGCGGCGGACACCTCGGCGGCGGCGGACTTGGCGGCCTCCTCGGTGGCAGACTCCTCGGTGGCGGCGGCCTCCTCGGTGGCGGCGGACTTGGTGGCGGACTCCTCGGCGGCGGCGGACTTGGCGGCGGACTCCTCGGTGGCGGCCTCCTCGGCGCCGCACGCCTGGGTGAGGGGAGAACACGCAAGTGTGCGGAGACAGGGAGGCCGTAGAGATGATGACAATGCTGGCGTGCGCACACTCACCTCGGCTCCGAGGAGCGAAGGCGACAGCGACGTGATGCCGACAGGAGCCGTCGGCGCCGACTCGGACGGGACGTCATTGCCGTTGCCGATGACGTCCTCGAGCGAAGCGGGCTTGCCCTCGGACGGGATGCCAGCGGCCTCGCCTCCGGCAGCGTTGACGGTCATGTTGCCCGCCAGCGACGCCTGTGTCAGCCAGGAGGCCAGAGGAATATACAAGAAAAACAGCGCGCGAGGCGGGGCTTGTACTCGTGGTGGGTGGGTGGTAGGGGTGGGGGATGGGCCAGGGGGATGTGGCGGTGCAAAACTCGCGCGAAAATCCACGTGTCGCGCGTCCCCCGCCGCGTCCACTGTCCAGTGTCCTCTGATGCGTGCCCCCGAGAGACGCGTCCGGCGAAGGCGCAGCGTCGGCGATCGCACTTGTCGAGAGCCGGGGCGGGCTGACCGTCACTCTCCGAGGGCTTCCGATGCCATCGCGGAGGCCTGGATGTGAGCCCCACCCATACCGCGTGAATCTCTCCGACCCGTTCCTGCAGCCCTTCAACGGCACCCAGCGCAAGGTGGGAGCAACGCCGACGCTCTCATCAGCACGGGCGGCAGCTTTGTGCAAGCAGCCGCCGGCCGAATCCCCCGGCCACGAAATTCTTGAATCGGTCGCCTCGTGCAGTGCACCGAGCCTGCAGGGCACGTCGGTGCGGCTGCTCGTGGGCGTGATGAGCACGCCCGAAAGGAAGGACCGCCGCGACGCGGCGCGGGACACCTGGGCGCGGAAATCTTCCAGCAGTCTTGTGTGCTTTGCTGTCGGTCGGCGAGGACCAGCCAAGTGGAAAGTTGACTCCGTGGACGAGGAGGAGCGAGCGCACAACGACATTGTCTGGCTGAGGCAAGCGCGCGACGGCTGCAGTCAGTTCATGCTTGTTGAAAAGGCGTTCTTCTGGTGGCGGCAGGCGTGGCGGCTCGTCGAAGGCAGCGCGGTACGACACGTTGCGAAGATTGACGACGACTCACTCCTCGGTGTTGTGAGCATCCTGTCCTTCCTGTCGGCGGCCCATTGCCACGCCCATCTTTTGCTCGGGCCGATCGCGCGCGCTGGCTTCAACCCGTCGGCATGGGACGTGCACGATTTTAGGAGATGGGAGGGAGCCCCTGGCCGGCATGGGCCATCGCTGCAGTGCGGTTTCAACCCAAGCAGCGGGAAGGAAGCCAGGTGCAGCAACCTCGGATACCACCCGCGTCGCGAGGTTCATCTTGTCGGCAGGGAGCGCGAGGAGCGGCCGGGTGACGAGGATGACGGCGACGAGGATCGCCTGCTCGGATGAGGGTGTCGGTGACGGTCAGGAATCGGGTCAGGAATCGGGTCAGTTGGGGGTTAGTTGGGGGTCAGTTGGGAATAGGGTCAGGAATAGGGTCAGATCAGGAATTGTGGGTCAGGAAACGGGTCAGGAATCTGGTTAGGAATCGGTTCAGGAATAGCGTTAGTTGGGATAGGGGTAGGAATAGGGTTAGGGTTCCGGTTACGGTTAGGGTCACATTTTAGGATTACGGGTTAGGAACGGGGCTATACCGCGTACTGCGCCGCGTCGGCTTTGGTCACGCCCTGCAGCACGCCAACGTAGAGCACGTTCTGCACGCTGAGCGTCCCGAAGCCGGGCAGCAGCCCGAGCACGATCACCGCGAGGCAAAGCCAGAGCTGGCGGGTCCGAAGCACGTCCCGCATCGCCACCGGCGGCGGCGGCGGCGGCGGCGCAGGTGCAGCCCCTACCGTTACACTGCCGCCGCGGGCGTTCCCTAATTCAACGTCGCATTCCACGCACTTCATCGCCGCCGCCGATGGCTTCGGCTGCGCAGCAGCGGGTGGTGGCGCGGGTTCTGCAGTCTTTCCAGCGCCTTCTGTCACCGCCAGCCCGCCGCCACGTGCCTCCCCTAACTCGACGTCGCATGTCTGTTCGTCGACCGCCGTTGCAGAAGTGGGCGTCGTGGTCGTGGTCGTGGCTATTCTCGCCGTGATCCCTCCACCGCTGCAGGGGGCCGTAGTGGTACCATTTGCGCGATGATTCGCCACGGCTGCCGGTGGCGGTGTTGGGTGGTGCAGCAGAAGCGACGGGAAGAAGGCGACGGTGACCGCGACCGTGAGCGCGCCCGTCCCGACGACCGCCCCGAATGGGTAGAGCCGCCCCGCGGCGAGTTCGAATAGCACCCCTCCGAGGTTGATGCAGCTTCCGAGCATGCCAGCGACAAGGCCGCGGCGGTCGGGGAACCACGCCTGAGATAGGGTTAGGGTTAGGGTTAGGGTTGGGGTTGAGGTTAGGGTCAGGGTCAGGGTCAGGGTCAGGGTCAGGGTCAGGGTCAGGGTCAGGGTCAGGATCGGGGTCAGGGTCTAGGGCTTCAGGTTAGGGTTAGGATTTAGGCGTCAGAGGTTAGGGATTGGGGGTAGGAGTTAGTAGGGGTTAGAGGTTAGGGTGAGGGTTAGGGTTAGTGTTACCATCGCAATCTGGTACGATATCGTGTAGGCGATCGCAGTGCCGACGCCGAGCACGGGGCCGAAACCGAGCCAGTAGATCCAGGCATGGCGGGTGTAGACGGAAACGACGGCGAGCACGCAGCTCAGGACGACGGAGAGGTACCCGAGGAGGAGCCAGCGAAAGGGTGGGCCGGACGAGAAGTAGGACCCGGCGGATAAGTTGAAGAGGAGCATGCAGAGCGCGCGCAGCGAGGACACCTCGGAGACGATCGCTGCGGACTGAGTTGGATTGCCAAATCCCGCCTGCGTCAGATACTCGATCATGGAGCCCAGCCCAAAGTAGAAGGTCCCAAGGCCGGTCAGCGTCACTGCGCAGGGCAGGAAGATTCTCCACCATCTGTTGGGTTGGACTGCCGCGAACGCCATTGCCGAGGACACGACGCGTCAGATACAAAGAGACGGAGGAGCAACGAGCGCCCTGGCGTGAGCCGAAGACACTCCCTCCGTAGACACTGATCACACACGGGTGGGACAGGGTGGGTCACAACAACGAGGCACGAGAGCGTGCACGACAGAGCGACAACAGCGCACTGCCGTCCAGTCGGCGAAGGGGACGGCTGCTGCGCAAAGTGATCAGTTCTAATGAATGTACCGGGGCCCAACGGATAGATGAATCCGGGGCACCCTCCGCTCGAATCCCTGGCCGGGGGTTCGAGGTGGCCCCCACCCTGGGGCCTCCCATCAAAGGGACTGCGGCAGAAGACGCCCAATCTTGCACAAGTTGCATCCCTGGAGGAGGAGGGGGCAGATTGAGGAAGGCCGGATTGCCCACCACAGACCACGGAATGAAGCGCAGGGTAGAGCCCACCACTGTTGAGTCGACGGGTATCACCAGTGGCTTTGCGGGATCGGGGTGCTGCTCGGCCGGAATGCTGAGCTCGGCGGCAGCGAGGGCTGGCATCGCAGCGCCGGTCGTCTCGTCGAGGACTACCTCTCGACTCTACTCCCGTGTCACAACAACGAGGCACGAGAGCGTGCACGACAGAGCGACAACGCAGCGCACTGCCGTCCAGTCGGCGAAGGGACGGCTGCTGCGCAAAGTGATCAGTTCTAATGAATGTACCGGGGCCCAACGGATAGATGAATCCGGGGCACCCTCCGCTCGAATCCCTGGCCGGGGGTTCGAGGTGGCCCCCACCCTGGGGCCTCCCATCAAAGGGACTGCGGCAGAAGACGCCCAATCTTGCACAAGTGCAAGAACCATACATATTATTTCCCTAAGAGTTTGTGGTTCTAAATTCTTTTTTCTGTGCTAGTGCCAGTGCGCGCCAGTCCCGTGCGCGTGAGGGAAATTCTTTTTTCTTGGTGTACCTGTGTTAGTGCCAGTGGGCGCGTTAGTCCCGTGCGCCAGGGTCCCGTGCCCGGTGTTGTGCTGAGTGACGCTGTCGCTTTTGACGCCGGCAAATTTCGGCGCCGATGATGATGATCGCTCTCGACTTCATTTGGGTGGCTGCCTTCACGCAACCGCCGCTGTGCGGGCACGAGCCTGCGGCGTGCTCTCCTCGAGCCCGTGCAGTCCTCAAGCCGGTCCAGCCTGCGGAGGATGCGTTCATTGCACGGCAGCAGGAGAAGGCGAAGGCCGCCGAGGAGGCTGCGAGGGTGGAGACGGTGCAGGCCACACGCGTTCTCGCCGAGACGGAGGAGGCGCTCTCTGCGGCCGAGGCGGCGGCGGCTGCCGCCGCGCAGGCGACGGCGGCGGCGAGGCGCGCCGAGCGCGACGCCACGTCAAAGGCGGAGTTCCTGGCAAGGCAACAGGAGAAAGCGAGGGCGGCGGAGGTTGCAGCCCGGGCGAGGCTGGATGCCGCGGCACGCGAAGCGAGTGAAACAGAGGAGGCGCTGCTTGCCGCCGAGGCGGAGGCTGCCGCGGCTGCTGCGGCGACGGAGAGCGCGAGGCGCGCAGAGCAAGACGCGGCGTCCAAGGCGGAGTTTCTCGCTCAGCGGCTCCGCAGGCGGGCGGGAGGCGCGAGCTGAGGGACAGCCCAGGCGGTGGCCAGCGCAAGCCGCAACCTTTATTCATCGTCGTCTTCTTCGTTCCTCTCTTCTCTCGGCGGCGCCAGTGGCTGTCTCTCCTCCCCGTGCGCGCGTGCTCTCTCTGGAACCTCTCGCTCGCTCGCTTCGCTCTCTGTTTCCAGTACATCGATGTTACGTTAAGGCGACCGCGATACCCGATACGCTCCACGGACCATTTGGCAAATTGCCAATGTCTGATCGCGATATATAGTTCTTACATCTTAGATGTGCGGTGTATCGCGCTTAGTATGCGTGTTTGCGGACTGTGGCTCTCGCTCGCAGCGGCGCGCCACGCCGGCAGACTGGAGACTGCGACCGTCGGCACCTTCAAGATTTTTGTGAGGTGGCCTGAAGCTGATGCATGTGGTTTTGCACTCGTCACGCTTGCGTGGGTTCCACCGCGCCGAACGCGATACACACCATACACATGCTGACAGCGCGCGCGACGTGGCGGCAGGGTACGGAGCCGCTCATCCATCGGCCAGCGCGGCTATCGAGAAAGAGCGTCTGCATGAGATGTGTGTTCGAGTTGACGTTGTGTGTCTGACCACGGCCAGCAGAAAGAGGGGCGGCGCCGAGCGGCAGCTGCGCGCGCAACAGCTCTCACGCCGAGACCGGCGCCATGACGCGCAGCACAAACATGTAGACCGGGTACCTGCACCGCAAGGCAGGGCGGGCGAACTCGGCCTCGGCTTGAGACGGGCTGAATCTCGGCCAGACCTCGGACGATCTCGGCCGGATCTCGGCGGCCCACCAGATCATCGAGCCAAACGACTTCAGCAGCAGCCGCGGCAGCAGCCCGCGCCAGAGCGCGAGCGCGCCCTCCTGTTCACAGCCCCCCCCGGCGTGAAGAGACGCCGCCGAGAGCCCAAGCCAAGACCCATCCCAGAGCGCGGCTGAGTCGCGGCTGAATCGCGGCCCAAACTCTCCACCGAAACTCTCCTCCCAAACTGTCCGCGCCCTGGCCTTTCCCGCTGGACGATGCGGCGTAGGGGGGCAGGAGGTGTCCAGGAGGTGTCCAGGAGGTGTCCAGGAGGTGTGTCTAGGACGTGTCCAGGAGGTGTCCAGGAGGTGTCCAGGAGGTGTCCAGGAGGTGTCCAGGAGGTGTCCAGGAGGTGTGTCTAGGACGTGTCCAGGAGGTGTCCAGGAGGTGTCCAGGAGGTGTCCAGGAGGTGTCCAGGAGGTGTCCAGGAGGTGTCCAGGAGGTGTCCAGGAGGTGTCCAGGAGGTGTCTAGGAAGCGTCTCCTGCTGGACGATGCGGCGTAGCCCGTGCATCAGCCCCGTGTACCCAAAGTCCTTTGCTCGCTCGCCGACCACACCGCACCCCTCCGCAGACCCGCGCCGTCCACCCAGCCGCCGCTGCCGCGTCCCGCCGCCGCCACCGCCGCCGCCGCCGCCGCCGCCGCCGCCATCACTGCCGCCGCCGCCATCGCCGCCGCCCGCCCGCTGCTGCTGCTGCCGCTGCTGCGCCGCCGCCTGCGCCGCCGCCGCCGGCCGGCGCGAGCGCTGCCCCATCAGTCGCGTCTTGACCACATCGAGTGGCTCCGTCGCCACCTGCGGGAGGGAGCCGGGAAGGTTCGTAGACACTTCTCGGACGGCGTCGAGCGGCTCCGCCGGCGCCGAAGTGATGACGCCGACGGCGAAGCCCACAAGCGCATTCTCGCGCGTGGTGAGCGGGCGGCCGACGACCTGCGGGGCGGTCCCGAGGAAGGCTGAGAGAGGCGTCCCGCGCGACATGGGGAGAGCGACGTGGCCCCACCGAGGTCGAGAGAGCGCGGATCCACTCCAGCGCGGTAAACTGGACGAGCGCGTACGACACGTCCAGCGCGCACGTGGCGCCCCACCCCGCGTACAGCCCTCTCCTACGCCGAAAGGGGCAGACTGAGTCAGGCCACGGGGAGGAGAGAGCCCCGGCCCGCGCAGAGCCCCTCGCCATCCCGAGGTGGCGAGGGCGGTGCGTACGGCGTGCGCGGCGTTCGGCGACAGGCCGAGCTGCAGCCGAGCCTGCTCACGCAACGAGCGGTGAAGAGACGCGTCGCTTCCTCCTCGCCGCTCGCCTGCTGGCGCTCGCGACCCGCGCCTATGCGACCGAGATCGGGAGGAAGTGTCTAGGAAGTGTCTAGGAAGTGTCGCGCCTTGACGACCGAGATCGGGAGGAAGTGTCTAAGAAGTGTCTAGGAAGTGTCGCGCCTTGACGACCGAGATCGGGAGGAAGTGTCTAGGAAGTGTCTAGGAAGTGTCGCGCCTTGACGACCGAGATCGGGAGGAAGTGTCTAAGAAGTGTCTAGGAAGTGTCGCGCCTTGACGACCGAGATCGGGAGGAAGTGTCTAGGAAGTGTCTAGGAAGTGTCGCGCCTTGACGACCGAGATCGGGACGCGAACGCACGACGAGGCGACGCCGGTGGCGACCGATGCGAGCTGAGAGGCGGGTAGCGCCGCGGGGAGGCCCCACTGCGCTCCGTCGACTGCGCGAGCGAGGCGCGAGACGGCCTCGTACGTCGGCATGTACACGAGCGACGTCGGCACGACGCCGACCAGCTGGGTCGAGAGGCCTTGGACGTTCCGGGGACGCGTCAGGGACGCGTCGTCGACAGGAGCAAGCGCAGCGGGTGGGTCGAGAGGCCTTGGTAGAGAGAGAGCGGGCCTCCGCCGTCGCGGATCACCTCGCGCGCCTGCTCCAGCTGCGACACGCGCTTCGCCTGCGGCGGCGCGGCGACACGGAAGGCCAAGTCAGGACCGCCGCTATGTCGGGAAGCTGGCGGCGGCGACCCGCCGCGGGCTGATGCGGCGAGAAGGCGTGGGCGTGCGAGGCACCGCGGCGCCGTGGGACGTGCAATGGCCGTGCGTGTGCCGCGGCTCGGCTGGGCATGCGGCGGGCTGAGGCGGCGGCCGGGCAGCACCGTGATGTCGCTCGGAGCCGAGAGGAGTACTGGCCGGCGCGAGTACTGCAGGCGGGTGGTGAGCGTGTCGAGCGGGTACAGCGCAGCCTTGCGCGCCCACTCGGCGGCGACGGCGGCGACGAGGATGGAGACCACCCGAGGCGCCGCCGCGCTGGCAACCACCATTGTATCACGAGGCAGTCGATCTCCGCTGAAAAAGAGTTCTGAAAAATAAACAAGACGACGCGAGTGAGCTGAGCAAGTCGAACCCGGGCGCCGGAGAGGTCGTCACGTCATTGGTGCGCCATCTCGCCTGGACGTCATCCCAGGTCGAAGTGAGGGAGATAGACGAAGTTAGGCAGCTATCTCGCGAGGGAAGCACAGACAGCCTCCCTGAGAGCAAATTCCTCATCGTCCTTCTTCGCAAGGACACCTTCACGCTAGGCGTCGATGGAGCGATCCGCAAGAATCAACTCGGCGACTCCTTGAGCAGCAGGAACATGGATGCAAACGGTGAGGCTCTCGCTGACGAGCTGATGGCCATCCTACGCTCTGAGGTCCGGTTTGTGCTAATTCACGACGTCGACAGCTGCCCTTTTCAACACATTTTGGAGTCGACGCCACGCGAGCTTGTCGTGGCCGGGCTCTACAAGTCGGTGGCCGTCGACTACATCGCCGGACGACACGAGGAGGTGTGTGCGGCCATGCTGGCCAAGGAGCTTGGTGCAAAGGCGGTCCGAGTCCAAAGCCTCACAGCCAGGAGCTCTGGCCGACTGCTAGAGGAGGGACGTGCGGCCGCTGCTGTGCAAATACAGCGCGCGATTCGCCCCCGCTTGGCCGAACAAAAAGCAAAAGGCGCGCTGGCTATAAATATAACGTAGTAGCTTCTTACGGTGCTCGCGAGAAAAGAATTTTACCATAGCTGCACTCCAAGTGCTCCAAATCGCAGAGAATTCACCGGCCCCGCCCAGCTCCCGGCCCTGGATGTGCGCGGTTAATGACTGCACTCCAAGTGCTCCAAGTGCTGCACTCCAAGTGCTCCAAGTGCCCCGCGAGGGAAGACCCCTTTTTTCTTCAGAAAACCCAGCGCCCGCGAATCCGCTAATAATACTCGTCATCGTCCAGGCCGATGTCCCACCCTTCGTCGCTGCTGTCCCGGTCCGCCTCGCGCCACCGCCTCCAGTGCGCGCTCGCCACTCGCTCGTCCCGCAGAGGCAGCCGCACGTAGCTGCGGTCCTCATCTGCGACCCACGTGGCGCGTGCGCGACCCTGCCGGTCGTAGCTGACGCCAAAGATGAGGCGCTGGCCTGGTCGCGGGTAGCCCTAAGGGAAGGGAAGGGAAGGTAAATTCTCCACGCACACACACAGTGGTGGGGCAAGGGCCAGGCAACCCTCGCATCTCCACACCCGGGCACACGGCCCATTCACTGTGCAAGGCCCAGTGCAGGTAGGTGAGCAGCCTGCCCCCCCCCCCCCCCCCCCTCTCCCCGCAAAACCAACTCCCGCACACACAGAGCCGCGCCTGGCCCTCGTCGCGCGAGGAGTGGTCGCGCAGCTTCTCCAGGTGGACAAAGGCCGACTTGCCCAGCCCTTGCTGTGGGTCGGGCTCGATGAAGCCAAAGAGCTTGTTCTGCCGCGTGTCGAAATAGGAGAGGTGCCTGCTAGGGGGGGGGGGGGGTGAGCGGCGCAACGGGCAACGCGCGGACACGCCAGGGTGTGGGGGGTCGCACCCTCGATAGTGCTGGCCCGGCTCGCCCTTTGTGATGTCGGGGCGCAGCTTCTTGACTTCACCAGAGAGCAGCGCTGCCACCGCGTCGTGGCCATGCGCCGCCGCCCAATGCTGCGGCAGCGGCGCCTCGGTCGCCGCTCCGTCACGGCTGTCGCCGTAGCGGAAGTGGACGGGTCGCGTCGGGTCGAGGCCGCCGTGCACGAGCGCCTTGACAAGAGGCAAGTGCCCGCGGGCGGCCGCCTGGTGCAGCCCGTTGCCGTGCGAGCCCCACAGGATGTGCGAGTAGAGCTTCGACGGCCAACTCCGCCGGTCCTTCGAGGCCGCCTGCAGCAAGGCGGCCACGCCACGCACTGGCTCCTCCAAACACGCGTAGTGGCACGCGTACTCGACGGCAAGGCTCAGCACCGTGCCGCCCGACTTGTCGCTGAACGGGTAGTTCCAGCTCATCCCTCCAAACTCCGCTTGCAAGAAGTCGATGCAGAAGCGGACGGCGTCGGTGGCGCCGCCGCACGCCGCGTTGAGCGCGCACACGGCCACTACGGCGTTCTGGCCGTGTGCTGCGTGCTGCGTGCCGATGGTGCTCCTCGGCTCGAAGAAAGCGCGGGCGTGCTGCGTGCGGTGCTCATACATGCCGACCCGGACGCGCGCCTCGGTCCGCGCGGCAAACGGGTGCCCGGCGGGGATCTCCTCGGCATCGGCAGCGATCGCCGCGTCGTCGCCATCGTCGTGCATCTCGTACCAGTAATCCTCGTCGATAGCGGCTGCGGCGCACCGCAGAGCGTCGCCCGGCTCCCCCACGCTGCGGCCAAAGGCGGACCGCAAGCCGGCCAGATCGTTGACCATCGCCATCGCGCAGAGCCGGTACAACCAAGGAACCTGGCCATCTGCGGCGGCGACGCGCGCAGCGCGCAGCCTCGCCTGCTGCCGCGCACTCTCGATGGCCTTCCACGTGCGCACGCCCTCCTCCCCCGCACTAAAGGCGTGCCATGACTTGCAGACGAGCATGGGAGAGGCCTTGTCGCGGAAGTCGCGCAGGCATTGCTCGGCGTGTCGGCGGTTGTGGCGCATCAGCTCTACCTTCCAGTAAGCCCATCGCTGCTGGTGCTCGTCGCGGCCGTTTGGGGCGTGGCCATACCCGAGCAAGTAGTAGTAGTTCGACTCGCTCGGGGCGAGGGCGCCGTTGCAGTACAGGATCAAGCCGAGCAGGAACGGGTCGCTCAGGACATTCTCCATGGGCGAGGGCGGAGGCGGAGGCGGCGTGCTCGGGCCCGCACGGAAGTGGGGTGGCATGGGCAGCAACGGCTCCTTTTCCCACCAAAGCTCACTCCGCGGCGCGGGCGGGGCGGAGGCCGTTTCCACGGGCGGCGGGGAAGGTGGGAGAGCGTTGGCCATGCCGCCAAAGCTGAACACACCGCCAGAAGCGGCGGGCTTCTTCTTGCCACCGAGCTGCGGGCCGGAGGGTGCGCGCTGCTCGTCGCGGCCGGAAGAGAGGCCGGAGGAGACGGGGAGCCAGAGCTCCTTCTTGCGCGGGGGGAGGGGCTCTCTCTCCCAGTCGTGCGTCCACACGTCGACCGCCTGGATCGTCTTGCGGAGGTGCTCGCCTTTTAGGCAGGGGTGGAGGGGGGGAGGGGGGGGGTGAGGGGGTGAGGGGAGTGGGGAGGGGGTGAGGGGAGTGGGGAGGGGAAGTTGGCGGCGGGGGATGCTGGGAAGGGGAAGGAGGGGCGAGGAGGGGGCAGGAGGGAGGGGGGATCATGCTCACCCACGACGCCGCGCTCGAGGTCGCTCCTGCACTGTGCGAAGGCGCGCTCGACCCACGCGCGCAGCGACGCCGGTTTAGGGTCGCCCGAGGCGGCTGGCGACGGCTGCGACGGCTGCGACGGCTGCCGCGGCTGCTGCTGCTGCTGCTGCTGCTGCGGCGGCGGCGGCGGCGGCGGCTGCTGCTGCTGCGGCTGCTGCTGCTGTGGCGGCGGCGGCTGCTGCTGCTGCTGCTGCTGCTGCTGCTGCTGCTGCGGCTGCTGCTGCTGCGGCGGCTGCTGCTGCTGCTCCGGCTGCGTCTGCTGCGTCTGCTGCTCGACACCGAGGCCGGTGGTGAGCGGTGGTGGCGGCGCCGGCACAGGCACGCCGAAGCTGAACAGCGACGACGAGGGCGCAACCACAGGCGGCGACAGCGCTGACGACGGCGACGGCGCGGATGCCGACGCAGCACCAAAGACGAGGCCGCCAGCGGGCGGCGGCGGCGACGGCGCGGGCGCGGGCGCGGGCGCGGCACCGAAAGAGAAGAGGCCACGGACGGGCGGTTGCGACGCGCCGTGGCTGAAGCGGAAGCCGCCAAAAGGCCACCGAGCGGACGGCGGCAGTGCCGCGCCGGGGCAAAACCCGAAGCCGCTGAGGCCACCCGCCAGAGGCGCAGAGGCGAGCGTTGCGCCACCGAAGGTGAAACCACCGAAAGCGGGCACGGGCGTCGGCGCTTTCCCGTAGAGCCCGCCCGAAGAATCGCCAGCGGACGCGCCAAACGAGAATATGGGCTTCGGGCCCGCACCGCCACCCACCACGTTGGAAAATGGGTTCGACGCCGGTGCGCCCTCGCCCGCGGGCCCGCTCGTTTCGTCACGTGTCCCGACGCCCATCGACACCGCCAGCAGCGCCTGGAGCCGTGCCGTGTGCGGCTGCAGCGCTGCGAACGGCAGTGCCTCGAGGCCACGCAGTAGCTGATCTGCAGCCCTCTGCTGCGCGAGCGCTGCCTCCTGCACTGCGGCCGCCGCTGCCACCTCCTGCCGCCGTTGCGCCTTCTGCGCTCGTGATGAGCTGGGGCGGGCGATAGCGACCATCAGGAGGGCGACGGCTGGTGTGTGCGCGCCGCCAGGCAAAGAGCGGCGAGGACAAATACAGCGCGCCGGCCAGCGGTTTCTTTTGGGGTACTCGAGTACTCGAGTACGTTTTTCAGGGTTTTAGAATGAGTATGCGTGACCTAGTAGTGTCCCCAGCTATGGACGTGTCCACGGTGGAGCCAAGTGTGGTGTATCTCGTCGTGGGACGTGGGTGGGCTCGTTCCCTTTCTTTTACGTGCCAGTGCGCGCCAGTCCCGTGCCCAGCCCTTTAGAATTCTTTTTAGGCCGCGTTTTTACTTCCCGCTCGGGCGCGCCCTCCGGGGCGTGACCAGCCGCTCCTGGCGGCGGCCGGGATGGCTCTGCATTGCCTGTTGCGCCTTCTTTGCAGCCGCTTGGTCGACGGGCAGGTCCCTGCCGGTGGTGGCCAAGGCGGTGCGGGCGCGTGCGAGTTCTTTTCGCGCCCTCACGAGCGGACTTTCCTTGCTGTCGCCCATGGATGGAGGATGGGGGGCGGAGGCGGAGCGGGTACTCGAGCGTCGAGGTGCCGAGGGACTTGCGTCGAAACGCGGCGCGTATAAGGTCGCGATAAGTTTGAACGGTTTGAGGGGGTTGGTGTTCACGCGTGTCTTTCCTTGCTACCTACCTGACTGTAGTCCCTGTGTGTGGCGATGATACGTGCACATGTGCATGTGCATGTGCATGTGCATGTGCGGCTCACCCCCGTCCCCAGACGCAGACCCCAGACACACGAGAGCATTTTGGGTGCATTCTCTCCCACTCAGCGCCAGGCTCCTGCGGCGGCCCGCTTTTCTGTCACTTTTCGATTGTCTGAGAGTCAAGAAGATGCGGGCCACGCCTCAACCTTCTTGGGCAGCAACTGGCTCGTCAGGTCCTCTCCGTGGCCTAGGCAGCCGGTCTCACCATCGCCCCAGCTCCAGACGGCGCCATCGGCGGTGATGGCAAGGCTGTGCGCGACTCCGGCCGACCCATGGCCAAAGTACGAGATAGCGACGACGCGCCGCCCTGCAAAGGCCTCGACCTTCTTGGGCAGCAGCTGGTCCTGCTCGTCGCCGTGGCCCAGCAGGCCACAGTAGCCTCCATCGCCCCAGCTCCAGAGGGCGCCCTTGGCGGTGAGGGCGAGGCTGTGGCTGTCTCCAGCCGACACAGCGACGACGCGCTGGCCAGCCAACGCCTCGACCTGCTGCGGCAGCAGCTGGCTCTGCGTGTTGCCGTGGCCCAACCGGCCTTGGCGTCCATAGCCCCAACTCCAGACGGCGCCGTCGGCGGTGATGGCGAGGCTGTGCGACCATCCAGCCGACACAGCGACGACGCGCTGGCCAGCGAATGCCTCGACCTTCTTCGGTAGCAGCCGGTCGTGCTCGTCGCCGTGGCCTAGCCTGCCAAAGTATCCCCAGCCACAGCTCCAGACAGCGCCGTCGGCGGTGATGACGAGGCTGTGGTACGCTCCAGCCGACACAGCGACGACGCGCTGCCCCGCCAATGCCTCGACAACCATCGGCTCCAGCTGGTTCTGCTGGTCGCCGTGGCCCAGCTTGCCGTTGGATCCACCGCCCCAGCTCCAGACGGCGCCGTCAGCGGTGATGGCGAGGCTGTGCGCGAATCCAGCCGACACAACGGCGACGCGCCGCCCTGCGAAGGCCTCGATCTTCTTGGGCAGCAGCTGGTCCTGCTGGTCGCCGTGGCCCAGCCGACCAGAGCCTCCATAGCCCCAGCTCCAGACGCTGCCGTCGGCGGCGATGGCGAGGCTGTGGCCGCCTCCAGCCGACACGCTCACGGCGCGCTCGCCGCCCAGAAGAGGGGATGGGAGGCGGGTCGGCGTGTTTAGCCGCGTCACGCCCTCGCCGTGCCCGAGCAACCCGGGATTATAAGACGGCACTGAGCCGCACGACGAGAGCCGCCCCTCGCCATCGATGAAGAGGCTGTGCCGTTGGCCTGCTGCCACCCTCGCCGGCGGGCTGGACTCGCGCAGCAGCGCCGAATAGCACAGCCACCGCACGGCGCAGCCCTCGCCCTCTGGCAGCGCCGGCAGCTCGAAGCCGCGCTCTTGCGCCCACAAGCGGATGCCCTCTACCGCTAGCGAGGCGTGGAAGAGGAGCGAGACGGCCGCGACGCGAGCGAGGTCGACGGGATCGCAGTGAGAGAGGGCGCGCGCGAGGAGCTCCGTGGGGAGGTCGAGGAGGCGGGTGGGCGGCGGCGTGTCTGGCGAGGGGGCGGCGGCGGCGGCGGCGGTGGCGAGGCGGCGAGAGCGGCGGCGCGGCGGGGTGGACATCGCGAGAAAAAGAAAAATGCACGGCGGTTCCAAAAGGACAACTCTACAGGATAACGGCTATTCTCTCCTATCCACCCGGTGTGCAGGCGGCAACTCTACAAAGGACAACTCTACAGTAGGCACGGGACTGCCGCGCACTGGCACGAACACCCCTGCCGGCACGAACATAGGTACACCACGATGTTAGTGCCAGAGCGCGCCAGCCGCGCGAGAGAAAGAATTCAAGGGTTGACATGTGACAGACAACGAAGGCACACCAGGAAGCCGCAGCCGCAAAAAGAAATATGTCGTGCCGTTGCCTCTCTCGGTGGACGCGGAGAGGCGCTCGATAAAGAATGCAACGCATGAACGCGGTTTTCCGCTCCGCCAGCAGCACACGGCCGCTCGGGACGGCGGCTTGCACCGGCTTTTGCGTGATGGCAGTCGGCGATGCAGTCGCACAGCGCAGTGCGGGAGAAAAGCAGTTCGACCCACAGCGCAACTTTGTCTCCGCTGCGTACAACGGCCTCGCCTCTCCCGCTTTTTACCGCTGGTACCAGCTGATGGATCGGTTAGCGCCCGGCGTAGCCATAAGGACGCTGGTCCCAAAGGTGCTTGCGTCGCAGCTTGTGACCACGGGCCTCAACAACCCGTGCTACCTCCTCTGGTGCAACGTGGCCGAGGCGGCGTGCGGCACTGCTGACTGGGCTGCCGTGCGCTCCAGGCGCAGACTACTCGCAGACAGAGACCCCACGCAGATGGCGACGAGGCGACGCTCCAGCACCTCTGCCCCGCCGCCCCTAGCACCACTGCGCTGCCGCCCTCTGTGACCCAGCCTCTGTGACCCAGCCTCTGTGATCCAGCCTCTGTGATCCAGCCTCTGTGACCCAGCCTCTGTGACCCAGCCTCTGTGATCCAGCCTCTGTGATCCAGCCTCTGTGATCCAGCCTCTGTGACCCAGCCTCTGTGATCCAGCCTCTGTGATCCAGCCTCTGTGATCCAGCATCTGAGACCCGGCCTCTGTGACCCAGCCTCTGTGATCCAGCCTCTGTGACCCGGCCTCTGTGACCCGGCCTCTGTGATCCAGCCTCTGTGACCCGGCCTCTGTGACCCGGCCCTGCGTGAGTGCTCTCGCAGGACGACCGGCCAGCTGCGGCGAGAGCTTCCGAACCTGTACGGGTCGTCGATGCTCTTCTGGCTCCCCGTCACAGGCGCCGCCGCCCCGCCTGCCCCGCCCGCTCCGCCCCTGCTCTGCCTGTGGCCCGCACCGCCGTTCGCTCTCTTCCCAGTCGCGGGTTTTTGAGCCGCGCAGCACGCCCCTCGAAGCCTCTCTGGACACAACCTCCTTCCAGAGTCATCAGCGTGGGGGCAGGCGCGTCGTACTCCCTCGTGCCAGACCACTTACGCGTGCTGTGGGTCTCGGCCATGTCGGTCTGCGGACCGGCGGCCCTCGCGCGGTCACGTCGCGTGCACCCGTCTCGACACAGCCTCTGCCGCTGCGAACAGGTCGCGTGGGGCGGATTCGCTAGCCATGTCGCCCACCGCCGAGAAGGAGAAGAGCTGCTGGCCACTGCGCCCGCCGCCCGCCGCCCGAGGGCAACGCCGCCGTCGTGAGCGGCGGCGCGCTGTACGTCGAGGACGGCGGTGCGGTCGAGCTGTTCAACCGCACGTTCTTCGTCGGCAACTCGGCTCCGACCGGCTCGAGGTGTACATGCCGCTCGCCAGCTCGCTCGTCGGCCTCGCTCCGCCGGGTGCCTCCGGTTGGTGCTCCTCGTGCGGGCGGCCGCACTCGTTGCCTCGCACTGCGCAGGCAGAGGCGCTGTCGCTGCTGCGGCGCATCGAGCAGAGCGGGCAAACTTCGCTTCACCGCCGCAGAGCCAGACCCGCTTCGGCCTGACGCAGGAGCGGCGGCGGACCGGCAAGATGCTCGGCGTGCTGCTCTGCTCGGAGGGCACCGTGCTGCGCGCCTTCAGCGGCATGCTGGGCGTCCTGGCGGCCGCGGGACGGCGTCGGGCACGTCGTCGGTCGCAATAGCGGCGCGGCGAGCCGCGGCACGTCGTTGCTGGCGCTGGTGGTTTGAGGTCGGCATACAGCAAGGTGGACGGATCGAGAGCCACGGGTGCCACATTTGTGCGGAAAGTGGGAAATATATCTCTGCGATAGTACCGTATACGGTACTATGGTTTACCCACATTAAGGGAGTAGCTCCGTGCAGGTGCACCGTGCAGGGCGGGCGTCGCGAGGTCGCGCGCGAGGGCGGGGCTCGACGACACGCCGCACATCCGGCGGTCAATCTGACGGAGGGAACGGGCGGGCGGTGAGCGAGCAGGCGCGGGTGGGCGCGGGAAGCCGTCGTGGGAGGTTTCTATCGACACTCCTTCATTCGACACCCGACGTGGCCCAAACCTTTTTCCGGGCGAGTAACCGCGGGCGTCCGACCTGACACGATTGCGAGCGCTCTTGTGGTCATGCGCCGAGCCCTTCGGTCCTCCGTGCTGGGACTCTGCGTAGCCATCGGCGTGTCTGCGTCGATCAGCGTCGAACGTGGCGACTGCGGCGTCCTCACCGAGGCCGGGGGGCTCGAGTGCGTGACGTCGCCAAGCTGGCCCACAGGTTCTCACCTTGCACCTCTATGCAGCCCAGAGATCCCACTGCCGAGCTCTCGCTGTGCGTGGCACCACGCGCGCTCCACGCACCAGCTCTGAGCCTGCCGTGATGCCGCAGGCTACGGCGACGATGAGGGCTGCGAATTCCGAGGCATCCCGGCTGTTCCCTTCCTGGTGGAGGCCTTCGATGTGGAGTTCGAACCGACTTGTGGATACGACTACCTCAAGTTCAACTCTCCGTCTGGTGGCGAGGTGCGTGTCTGCGGCTCAGTGACCCAGGATCCTCCCAACATGATCACGGCGAACTACTACGACTTGGGCGGCGTGGACGAGGAGGCAGTCTGCAGATCGGGCCTGCCGTGTGAGCCGAGGCTGACCGTGGCCGACGGGCGGATGGAGTGGTCCAGCGACTACTCCGTCTCCTACGCAGGCTGGAAGATCTGCTTTGCGTCGCGCTTTCCGCCTCCGCCTCCGCTGCCGCCCGTGTCGCCGCCGGCGCCACCCGCGCCACCCGCGCTGCCCGCGCCGCCGGCTCCGCCGCCCGAGCCGCCGTCGGCCCCGCCGGCGTTTCCTCCCCCCGCGCTGCCCGGCTCGGGCGAGTGCGCCTCGGAGTTTGTCTGGACTCCTCCGGGCCCCGCCGCCTCGCACTCGTGGTGGCGGCATGCCGGCCTGCAGGCCTGCGAGTGCCTCGACGAGTGGTCGTCCCCAGATGACGGACTCGCCTGCGAGAACCAGCGCGGCTGCAGCAGCTGCCTCGAAAGCAGCCACTGGTGCCTGGTCGCCAACCCAGGCTGCGCCGAGGAGGAGCACACACACGGCGGCGGTTGGGCGTTTTGCACGCCGCCCGCGCCCGACCTGGACCGCTCCCCGGGCGGCGAGTGCGACGAGGCGGCGTTCCCCGCCGCGGTCGACGCGTGCGGTGAGTGCAGCGTGCTGCTGGCGCTCCCTCCCTCCCGCGAGAGCCCGCTCGCCGCTGTCGGTTCCTGCTCCGAGTATTGCAGCGAGGCTGGCCCCAGGATCTGCACCGGCGCGAGGCGGTATGAGTGGTCGGAGTACGGGGACGGCTGGCCGGACTGCGAGGGGTTGGGCGACGCGTTGCCGCTCGGCTGTATCGATGCGTGGGAGCAGCTTCCACCGCCTGAAGATTACCGGTATGGCGGCAGCTATTACCCGTATGGTGGCAGCTCCGAGCTGCCCTGGCTCCCGATCGTGTGCGAGTGCGGCCTGCCGCTGGCCTCGCCTCGCACCCTCGTGACGATGGGCGAGTGGAGGAACGGGAGGCCGGTCTACAAGGGCCTCGTCCCGGGAGCTGTCCCTCCGCCACCCGCATCCCCGCCGAGCCCGCCTGGCAGCCCGCCAACCCCGCCCAACATGCCCTCGCCGCCGGGAGCGCCGCCGGCACCGCCAGCACAGCCCCCGCCAGCGCAGCCGCCGCCGGCACCGCTGCCGCCCCTGCCACCAGCGCCTTGCGGGTGCGAGGCAGCCGGCGAGCGCTTTTGCAACTACGACTATTGCGGAGGAGAGGGCGGCTGCGGCGGCTACGACTATAACTACGGCGGCGGCGGCGGCGGATTTGCCGGACAGTGCGAGAGCTGCGCTCGCCTCAACCGCCGAGGCGAGTGCTTCGAGCTCGGACTGCCTCCTGCCGGCGCTGCCGATTGCGTGCGGAACTGCTTCGAGGTTGGGCAATGGCTCGGGCGCGGCTGGGCCGTCGTCGTGTACGTACCGCGCGACGCCGGCGTCGCCGAGGGAGAGGTGTATGCCAGCTTGCCGGCGGCGCAGGCCGCGTTTGAGTCTCTCCTGTCGGACCTCCTGTCAGATCCCTGGTCCACCTGCCGCTGGTTCGCGTCCAACGAATACAACCGCGAAGGGGAGAATCTCGGCCACTCCGACTCCCCGGCAGAGTGTATCAGCCGTGCCTTTAACTCCGGCTTGGGCTGCGACATCGCCAATATCGAAAGTGGCGGGAGCTGCTGGTGCCAGTACCTCCACGGGGACACACCCAACTATGAAGACCTCTCCTCAGAGTACCAGACCTGCGTCCTCACGGATGTAACTGCGCTTGCCGCGCGGCTCTACAGCCCGCTCGTCTCGCTCGCGGCGCCGGCCGCCGTCCTGGGCGAGCTGGGCATCCTTCCCCAGGCCGGGTGGCAAGTGCTGGACGAGTGGCTGGACGGCCCCTATCCGCCGCCGCCCCCGCATCCGCCGCCATCGCCCCTCCTTCCTCCCGGGACGCTCTACTCGATTGACGGCGACGGCTGTGCCTCCCTCCCGGGCGGCGACTGCATCGCCTCCCTCAACCACCCGGACGACTACGGCAACGAGGAGACGTGTACCATCCTCTTCCACCGCGATGCGACTGTCCGCGTCGAGCAGCCATTCTCGCTGGAGACGTGCTGCGACGACCTGGCGATCAACAACACGGCGGCGGAGCTGAATGTGGATTCTCCGGAGGACGTCCCGGCGCGTCTTGCCGCGGGCTCCACCCTCACGTGGCGCAGCGACGACTCCGGGACGGAGGCCGGGTGGAAGCTGTGCTTTGCCGCCTTACCAACCCCTGCTCCGCCGCTCCCGTATCCGCCGCCATCGCCCCCGCTGCAACCGCCCCCGCCACCTAGCAAGGAGCGCGCAGACTGCGCAGAGGAGATCCGCTCGCCGGGCTGCTTCGTGGAGCGCGTGTTTCGCCGTTGCCCGAGGAGTTGCCGAGCCGCCGGCTACGAGGAGCCCTCCCCCTCCCCCTCGCCGGAGCCCTCGCCGGAGCCCGACCCCGACTTCTCGCCGGAGCCGTCGCCAGAGCCCTCGCCCTCGCCAGCGGGGTGCTACGCGCGCGTCTCCTCGCACGACAACTGCGAGGAGGCCGGAGGCTCCTCCATCTCCGGCCGGTCGGAGTGCCTTGCGGCCGCGGCAGCCCTCGGTGTCTACCTCGGCTCAGTCATTGTTCATGTCGGCGCCGACTGGGCCGCGAACGGGTGCTCGTACGAGGCCGGCACGCACGAGCTGTACATTGCAGGCGAGAGTGGGAACCCGTGCTCCGGCCAGTTCGAGTGCCTCTGCCGCGTCGAAAGGGACGCGGTCGACGGCGACTCGATCTGCGCTGTCCCACCGCCACCACCGCCCGCCAGTCCGCCGGCCAGCCCTCCGGCGCCACCAGCATTGCCACCCGCTTCTCCGTCCCCGCCCTCGCCGCCCTCGCCGCCTTCGCGCCCACCCTCCTCCGAAACAGCCTTCTCGACGGGCGACCTGGTCCGCGACACCATGCCCCGTGCACCGCGCCTCTTGGCCTCCCTCCCACCACCTCTCGCCTTCGTCCGTGCTAGGTCTCCGTCCGCGGCAGCTGCAGCCCGTGCGCGTGTGTGGTTGCGGTCTTCCCCGAGTGCAGTGGCAGCTTCGATCGCAATGCAGCTTGCCTCGCCGTGCGCCGCTCCGCCGCCCGCGAAGGCGACTTCCCCGAGCTGACAGGCGAGTACGTCGAGCTCTCAGCGGCCCAGGCGACGCCTCTGAGACGCGCCTCGCTCTGCCTCCCAATCAGCCACTCCTCTGACGCACGCCCCTCCCGCCACTCCGCAGATCGACGCCGCCGACCTCCAGCTGCAGCAGCGCGCCTCGGCCGAGTGCGCGGGCCTCGCCGTCCCCGGCATCCCGCGCCTCTTCTACGAGGTGCTCACGCCCGCTGACCTCAACACCTACGACGAATCTTCGCCGCGCGGCCGCTGGGTCCTCTCCCTCCCTGACGGGACGGCGATCGAACGGCCCTCCGAAGCAGCCTGCCCCGACGGCCTCTTCGATCAGCTCCGAGCTCTCGCCCCTCCCGCGCCGCCCTCGCCGCCGTCGGCGCCGCCGCCGCCGCCGCTGGCGACCCCGCCGCCGCACCCTCCGCTCCTGCCGGGTGTCGACGCATCCGACGTTGTATACTCGACTGAGGACCTCGCTGCAAGGGTCTACGAGGCGCACGCCGCCAACCGCAAAGGCCTCACCCTATACGTCGGCGCGCACATGCAGCTACAAGGCGACCCCATCTTCGTGCCGGAGTCCTTCTCCCTCCGCCTCGTCTCCGCCTCCAGCCTCAGCTCCAGCCACCGCCGGCTGAGCGACGGTCCGGTGGGTGAGGCCGGCACCGTCGGGGGAGACAGCATTGACGCCGGCGGACTCTCCCGCCTCTTCGACGTCAGAGCGGGCGCCTCCCTCACCCTCAGCGGCCTCACGCTGCGCAATGGGCGCGCGGACGGCGCGGGCGGCGCGATCCGCGCCCGCGACGGCGCCAATGTGCTGCTCGAGTACGTCGCGATTGAGGACTGCCGCGCTCTCATGGTGGGCGGCGCCGTCGCGCTGGTTGGTTCGGCGCCGTCCCAGCTGACGATGCGCGTGGTGGGCATCTCTGGCTGCAGCGCGGCCGATGGCGCCTCCGCCATCGAGAGCGGTGGCGGGGCCGTCCTCGCCACTGTGCTCAGCATTTCTCACGCCTGCGACGGCGCGGCGCCGCCCGTCTTTGGGAGTGGAGACGGCGCCACGTGGGCGATGCGTGGCCTCAAGCTGGTGGCGGACGGATGCAGCGACGCCGAGGCGGCGCAGCTGGTGCCCGAGGGCGTCGCGGCGCTGGCGTGCTCGGATCGTGTCTTCACGCACCCGTTCTCCGGCACAGAGCTGCCCATCTGCGACGCGTCCGACGTTGCGTGCGTCGATGTGCCCGCCGGCGACGCGACCGTCCCCGCCTGCGAGTGCGAGGAGGGCGCGTTTGCAAACCCGGCATCGCCGCAGCTCGCGCCTTACGGTGCCACCGGCATCACCACCAAGGGGTGCCTCACGCCGCTCTACCTCTCGCCGCCGCTCACGCTCGTGCGCGAGGAGGTGACGGTGCGGCTGCTCAAGTCGGGATCCGACTTTGAGGCTGCGAGTGTCAACGTCAGCTTGCAGGTCGGAGGGTCTGCCTGGGAGGCGGCGGCGAGCTACAGCTGGGAGGTTGCCAACGCGGACGTGCTGCCCGAGTGGGTCCACCTGCCCGCCGCGTCTGGCCCGATTGGCTGCTCCGAGTCGCCCTGCTCCGTCTCCGTCCCGCTCTCCATCCTGTCGGAGGGCCTCGCCGAGCGCAGCGAGCCGTACGAGACGAACCTCACGGTGCGTCTCAAGACGGAGGAGGTGTACGAGGCCACCATCGACATCACCGCCTCAATCGTCGCTGAGCCGGCCGAGTGCGTGATCGACCCGAGGGGGGTGATCGACGCGGTGTACGACGGCGCCGAGGACCTGCCGATCGCCCTGCGACAGCGCATCTACGACTTCGCCACTTTCACGCTCTCCACGCGCGACGCGGCGGGCCTCCCGCTCCACCGCAACCTCGCCTCCCGCTTCCGCCTCTCTGCCACTGTCGACGGGGAGGTGATGCGAGTGCCGGAGGACGGCACCGTGACGCTCGCCTTTGCGGGAGGTGGCAACTATACCGTGACCCTCGAGGCGAACCGGATGGGCTACTTCGTCGTCGAGATCGAGTACACGCAGCCCGACGGCACCGCCGAGCTGGTCCCGGCGGCGGCGCGCATCCTCGTGCGCGCACCTCCGCACTCCGTGCCTGCGGGGTGGTGGCGTGCCTCGCCTAACACAACTGATCTCATCGAGTGCTCCATCGTGCCCGAGCTCGGATCCGAGGAGTGGACACCTTGCCAGGGAGGCGCGGACGCGGGGGTGGGCGGTGCAGGCTACTGCGAGGTTGGCTACGCCGGGCCCCGCTGCGAGGTGTGCGTCAACGGGACGCACTACTTCGACAAGGCGGTTGGCAAGTGCAAGCTCTGCGAGCCGCTCGAGAACTCTGCGCTCAAGCTGCTCGGCGTCGCGTCCGCCATCTTCGCGCTCCTCTTCGCGCTCTTCCACATGCTGAGGTCCACCTACAAGCCGCGCCACTGGGCGCTGCGCAGGCCGGTGCTTGTCGGGCGGCGGATCTTGATCCGTTGGTCGCAGTACTCCATGCGCGCCAAGGCGAAGAACATCTTCACGCTCTTTCAGATCCTCGCCGTAGTGCCGAGCACATACGAGGTGAGCTTGCCCAAGGAGCTGACCGAGTGGGCGGCGGTGCTCCGCTGGCCAGAGTTCCTCGGCCTGAACCTCTTCATCCCCGGCGGCTGCTACGGCTCCTACCTCAACCGGCTGCTCGTCTCCGCCTTCTGGCCGATCGCCCTCATTGGCCTCATCATTCTCGGCTGCGTCGTCTACGTCGGCGGCAGGCGCGTGCGGGCGCGCGAGCCGCTCGACCGCGAGGGGTGGAGGGCGGTGCTGACGACGGCGCTGCTCCGCGCGCTGCCGCCCTGCCTGATTGTCACGTTCGTCTGCGTGCCGATGGCGTCGATGCGCATCCTGCGCACCTTCACGTGCCTCCACTTCACAGTGGACGACATCACGGGCGAGGGGGCGACCTACCTCGCCGACGACCTCTCCATCTCGTGCGACAGCCCAGAGTACAAGGAGGTCGAGGCGTGGGCCATAGGTCTCCTCTTCCTCTGGCCGCTCGGCGTGCCGGCCCTGTACGCCTACCTCCTCTGGAAGTGCCGCAACGCCATCCGCACGCGGCGGCCGAACCGCCTCTCGCGCGCAACCATATTCCTGTGGGGCGACTACGAGACGCGCTGCTTCTGGTGGGAGCCGTTCGAGATCCTGCGCCGCCTCACGCTGACTGGCTTCGTACTGATTAGCACGACCGGCTACTCAATGATGCGAGGCCTCATCGCCACCCTGATCTCGATCGCCTTCCTGATGGGCCTCTCGGTGCTCGTGCCCCTCCGGAGCAAGATTGACGACGCGCTCGTGCTAGGCTGCCACCTGTCGCTGGTGATCCTCTTCGTCGCGGTGCTCGTCATCAAGGGTTGCACCGACATACCCGACTATTGCGCCATGTACGGCATGGGCGATTCGCCGCTCGGCGCCTCGCTCATCTTCATCGTCTACGCCGTCTGCCTGCTCGGCCTCTCCATGTGCATCGCCTTCGCCTTCGCCGTCATCGCGCTGCGGCGCGTCACCGCGTTGCGACTGAACATTCGCGGCCAGAGCAGTCCTCCCGACCCCTCCCTCGCCAAGGGCCACCGCTTTCACCTCTTCCTCTCGCATCGGTGGGCGACCGGCCAGGACCAGATGGCCGTGCTCAAGCGGCAGCTGCAGCTGGTGCTTCCCGGCTCGAGCGTTTTCTTGGACGTCGACGATTTGCGCCACATCGGCGACCTCGAGCGCTACATCGACGAGTCGCAGGTGATCCTTATCTTCCTCTCGCGTGGCTATTTCAAGTCGCGCAACTGCTTGCGCGAAGTCGCGGCGGCGGTGGCGGCGAACAAGCCGGTGGTGCTCGTCCGCGAGGCCGACTTCGCAAAGGGAGGCACGACGTACGAGGAGGCACGCCTCGAGTGCCCGCCACAATACCGCTCCTTCGTCTTCGACGGCCGCGAGCCGATCACGTGGCACCGCACCTACGACTTCCAGCGCCTCTCCGTCAAGCTGATCGCCACGCACCTGCTTGCCGGCTGCCCAAACTACCGCAAGCACAAGTTCGAGCTCTACTACCGCGACGAGCTCACCTGCGAGAGCCTCACCCTCCCCTCGCCCGTCGGAATCTACCCCTCGCCACACAACGCCGGCGCGGCCGAATTTGTCGCGGAGCTCGCCACCGTCTTCCCCGTCGCGTCGCTGGCGCAGTCGCCGAGCCCACCGTCCCCCGCCCGCAACGCCCTCGCTCGGCTAGGGAGCACGAGCTCCGCCGACGCCAGCGCCGTCGCGGACGATCCAATCGCATCCTGGAGGGGCTCCATCCTGCGGAGCCGTGTGCGGGCACCTCCCTCCAAGCCGAGCAGGCTCGAGGCGAGGTACTTTCTGCTGCTGCTCAACCGGAGCATCTTCCAAGACGAGCACGGCGAGGAGCTGGCGCGTGAGGTGCGGGCAGCGCTGCACAGCGGCGCGGCGCTGCTTCTCGTGCACGAGGTCGACGAGGAGCGCGACGGCTGCGATTTCGACACCTTCTTCTCCATCACGCCTGCCGACCTCCTCGACAGCGGCATCTTTTACCAGATGGCGAGCGCACTGCACGCCGGGACCGAGCACCGGCTCCTCTCCCTCGCGGTGGTGGCGCAGCGGCTCGGCGCCGTCTCGCGCAAGTCGCTGCGAGGCGGCGTCATCACGGCCGCGACTAACGCCGAGCGGGCCGCGACCGCCCGCTTGTCCAAATCGCGGCTGCTGAGCGCCTCGGGCCGCCTCTTTCGCAGCAGTTCGCGCAACGAGGGGGGCGGCGGCGCGATCGTCGTCGGTGGTGGCGGCTCGCCCCGCTGCAGCGGCGAGACCGTGACAGGAGCTGACGAGCAGCCAACGAGCGAGGAGCCGGGCAGCGGCAGCTTCGCGCCGCTCTCCTCGATCGCCTCTGGCAGCGACGCGACCGGCGATTTATCCGCTTCCCCGAAGCCGCCATCCCCCTCGCGCGAGAGCCGGCTGCGGCCTGCGGCGTTTGCGGTCATGGCCACCTCGACGCGCCCCCCCTCGCCGTCTCGCGAGAGCCACGTGCAAGCGCAGCCGCAGGCGGAGACCGCCATAGCACAGACATCTTCGTGCTCCTTCGTCTGAGAGGCTCTCAGTACGTTGATGCAGCATACACGATACGAGTTACGGCATGGATCAGGTATGTTTTATTTTTGTGCATGATGGGGTTGTTTTTTGTTCAATTTTTGTCCAGAGGCCGCGCCAGCACATCCGTGGGTGATCTCGGGTCATCTCGTGAGTTCTTTTCTGGGGGCGGCGCGGACACCCCGGACACCCCTCCCTTGGCATGCCCATCGAGACACGACCGCGCACACGCCTCACGCGTGCCACACACGGCACACAGAGAGGCAGAGCCAGAACCACGCTTCAGACTTCACACACCGCACGACACCGCCTAGACCGCGTGGAGACGCGCGAGGGTCTCGGCCCCCCCGCCCCCCCGCCGGCCCCCCCTTGCCGCTTGCCCGCCCAGCCACCGTGTGTGTGTGGAGAAGTTTACCTTAGAGCCGTACCTTACCTTACCGCTTACGTCAGTACCCCAACATCACACAAGAATGCACACAAACCATGTATCACCCAGTCACGCGGTAGCGACCTAGCCCCTTTGTCACAATGCAGAGCCTCAAGCTGACGGCGCCCGCAGTCTCTGTGTGCAGCCGAAATCGGTCGAAACTCGAGCTGATCACCTCGCGGTGCTTGAGCGTGGGCACGCCCCCGAGGAAAAAGGACGTGATTTGCTCGCGCAGCGTTCCGCATGGCCTCCAAGTCTGCACCTTCACCTGAGTTATGAATGGCGAGACATATGGGCTTCCGCGCCAGCGTGTTATGGCGGGCGGATGCGCACCTCATGCATCCCGGAGCTGGTGGGGACGACGCAGCAACCGTAGCCACCCAGCTCGCAGCGGCCAAACTGGTCGACCGTCCACACCTCGAGGATCAGCTTTGGCCAACCGTCGAAGCCCTTGAGCGCGTAGTGCAGGTCGAGCGGATGCGCCCACACCGCCGGCTCGTCTAAGGTAGGCGACATGGCAGGTAAAGTCGCCGCACGCCGGCGTTGGGTGGGGCCTGGAAGGTGTGCTCATCCTGGGGCAGGTGGGATACCCATGCATGGCCGCCGACTGCACTCCCATCGGGCACGGTGCACCTTCGTTCGGGTGGTCACAGTGCGTCTGGCCGCTGGTGTGGCCCTGCAGCAGGCGAAAATTTGGGCCAGCGTCGATGGACCACTTGCAGAAGAGGCTGTTCCTTTGGAAGCCGTCCCCGCCGAGCAGCTGCCCGACCACGTGAAGCTCCGCCATTCCGCGGTTGTGTTGTCAACGGTTTGTAACAGATTGGAAAAAAAGAGCAAAGTAAGTTGGCAAGGCGCGGTGGGGGGGGGGGGGGGGGCAACCCTGCATCTGCATCTCCACACCCGGATATTTATCCGGACAGGCTGCAGGAGCCTTTGTACGGCATTCAAAGTGCAAGGCCCAGTGCACGTGCGTGAGCAACCTGCATGAGATCCCTTGGCCTTGCATTTCTAAGTCTTAAGCGCCAGGTCTGACGAGCTGGGCTTGTGGCGCTCAGCTATAGGTCATGCACACCCTCTGGGCGCTGAGCTGAGTGGAGCGAGTGGAGGCGAGAGTGTAGTGGAGCCCAAGGAGCCGAGGCCGAGCAGAGCCGAGCGGAGCCGAGCGAGCCGAGCGAGCCGAGCGGAGCCGAGCGGAGCCGAAGGAGCCGAAGGAGCCGAGCGAGCCGAGCGGAGCCGAGCGGAGCCGAGCGAGCCGATCGCGAACAGAGCTGCCACCGCGCCATCTGGTGCTTAAGGATTTAAAAAGCTAAGCGATCATGGTTCATGCAGAGAGAGATTTTTGAAAACCAACAAGAAACCACGACTCTCAAAGTGGGGGCGAGCACGGGGTACCCGAGTCATAGGCGCACGTGGCATGTGATCTGTGATCTGTGAGGTTCCGCCCGCAGGCGCATTTTGATTTTTGTTTACCGAGGCGGTGCCCGGTGCCGAACCTGTCGGACCTTAAGACAGCATTGTAGATCCCTGGGCGAGGGTGGTGGCATGTGGCAAAGTGCAGCGGTACGAATGTAATCATCACGCGATGCGAGCTGACATACTTGTGCGCCTCCCTCCCGTCCCGCCAGTCGCCTGCCTCGCTGCACTCTGCATCAATGGACAATGCTCATCGGGGGAGGTCATAACAAACACGGTACAGGATTGAGGTGCACGCCGCTGAGGGACCCGAGAGGGTAGATCGAGCGGTGGTGTCGTCCCGGGGCTCTCCAACTCCATCATCGATCATGCATCTCAACCCCGCCGTGCGCCGTGGCCGTGTGCCGCGCCGAAAATACATGGCGCCAGAGTGTTTCGTAAGTATCCCTAGACACGCCGCAAGGAGAGTTGGAGTATTTCACAGTATTTCAGTATCCGAGGTGCTGTGGCGCAGACCGCCGTATTCCAGTATTTTAGACACGCAAAGCAAGCAACAGTGCTCGCGCGGTCGAGCAGTGGGCCAGTCGCAAGCTGCGGCGCGGCCTGCATCCAATTCCTGCTTGGCCAGCCGATCGACTAACCGACTATTAGTACATCTCTAGCCGCAGCGCCTCACGCCCATTCTCCGCGTGTCCTTCGGCCGTCGACTCCAGGCCCCGTCGGGTGCCTTGCGGAGCGGGGCGTCATCTTTTGCGCGGTGGCCCTCTCCTCGTTGCGAGATCGTGGCCGAATGAGAGCTACAGAGCAAACCGCACGCTAGTAGCGCCGGCAAGTGTCGCCATCTGCGCCGGCCCCTTTCCACGTCGCGGGATCGTGGAGCCAGGTCCCGCCGTTGTGAGGACCGCCCTCAAAGGGCATCCAACAGCCAGCTGCCACTGGCTGCCACGCGCTCTTGCCGGCCGGGATCTGCTCCACAACCTCGAGCCACCGAGCGCCTCGGACGCAGTGCACAGTGCCCTTGAGTCGGGCGCCGTTGCGCGGCTAAATTTGCACCGCCGCCGCGCGCGCCACCCAGCGGCGAAGGCCGCCAATTCACTCCGGTTCAGCTGCCAGTTGAGACGGCGCAGATGAACTCCTGCAGGCCCTCGCTGCCCGCGACCGGCTTTAAAGGGCATCCGTCGTCGTGCTTCGAGGTCAGCGCGGACTGCGCGAGGGAAGGCCACTCGTCCATCTCCTGCTCCAAGTAACAGCGACAGGCTCGCAGCTTCTGGCACCTCTTCAGCCTCGCGAGCGGTATTTTTTCTTCTCTTTTGACACATTCTCACAGACAAGAGCGAAGAAGAGGAGCACAGCTAAAAATGCCCGCCCTCGCCGCCTCTCGCCGACCACCACGCCAGCTTGGCCGCCGCCCTGTCGTCCCGCCTATCGCCCGCCCGCCCTCGCCCTCGCCCCCTCCTCCCGCCACCACCCTCGCCTCACCCTCCCGCCGCCTCGCCGCTCGCTCGCTCGCTCGCTCGCCCGCTCGCGCCTGGCTTTCTACTCCCTCGTGATCGCCCGAATCTCTCCTTCCTCGTGATCCACCCTCGCCTCACCCTCCCGCCGCCTTGCTGCTCGCTCGCCGCTTGCTCGCCCGCCCGACTTTCTACTTCCTCGTGATCCGAACCGCCACCACCCTCGCCTCACCCTCCCGCCGCCTCGCCGCTCTCGCTCGCCGTTCGCTCGCCCGCTCCCGACTTTCTACTTCCTCGTGATCCGAACCGCCACCACCCTCGCCTCACCCTCCCGCCGCCTCGCCGCTCTCGCTCGCCGTTCGCTCGCCCGCTCCCGACTTTCTACTTCCTCGTGATCCATCTCGCCGCTCGCTCGCTCGCTCGCGCTCGACCTCCTACTTCCTCGTGATCCACCGCCGCCACCCTCGCCTTGCCCTCCCGCCGCCTAGCCGCTCGCTCGCCGCTCGCTCGCACGTTCGCGCTCGACCTTCTACTTCCTCGTGATCCACCGCCGCCACCCTCGCCTCGCCCCCCCGCCGCCTAGCCGCTCGCCTGCCGCTCGCTCGCACGTTCGCGCTCGACCTTCTACTTCCTCGTGATCAACCCGCCGCCTCGCCGCTGCCTCGCCCGCTCGCGCCCGACTTTCTACCTCCTCGTGACGCCGTGCCGTTTGTCTCGCCGTCCGAGACGTCCTGCCTGCCGTCTGCTGCCGCCGCGCCGCCTTACCGCCGACCCTTTCCCCGCCGTCCAATGCTCCGCCGTCCCTTCGCCGCTGTGGTCTGCCGTCGCGCCACCGTTCCTTACCGTGTCGCTCCTTCCTCCGTGCCGCGCCGCCCTTGCCGTTTAGCCTGCCGTACCCCCGTTCCTTACCGTGCCGCTCCTTCCTCCGTGCCGCGCCGCCCTTGCCGTTTAGCCTGCCGTACCCCCTGCCGTCCGTAACCGCCGTGCCGCCATACCGCCGCTCCTACAGTGCCGCGCCCGCCGTACCGTATGTCCCGCCGTCCGATGTCCTGCCTGCCGTCTGCTGCCGCCGCGCCGCCTTACCGCCGACCCTTACCGTGCCGCGCCGCCTTTACACACACACCTTACTTTCTGCTCGACCGAGTTTGCGCTGATGAGCGAACCGAGCCGCCGGGTGCCCCGCAGCGGCCTCGCTGGGCCAGAACGTCGGCCCCGAGTGCTCCGCAGCAGCCTCGCTGAGCCAGAACGTCGGCTCGCGAGGTGGGGTGCTAGTCTGGGACCCATACGTGGCAGTTCCCTTGCTCCAAGCGCTTGCGCTTCGGCGGTAGTGATCTAATCACCCGAATACCACGTTCGGATCGCTCCTCATCGCAAACCCCGTCAGCAGTTCACCTACGGGTATGTTCGTAAGAGCTACATACACTGAAAAAGATAAACGGGGCACATGGACATGAGCGTGTTCACTCTGCGGTACTGTGTCCTGCTCGCGCTCATCGCTGCGGCCAGCGCGATCGCTCCGCTCGCGTCGCGCCTGCCAGCGCGCCCCGCGATATCCGCCGCCAGCGCCTCGCCGGCCTGCGCCGGCCTGCGCTCGGCTTCTGCGCTCATGGGGAGCGAGGAGGAGAGCCGGCAGACGGCCACGATCGGGTACGTATACGTCGGCCTGCTCACCGCCTCCGTCTTTGCCGCCGCCATCGCCACATCCACCGGCTCTCCTCCCAACGGCCTCGCCATTGTCGCCGTGTCGTTTGCCGTCGCGGCCGCCGTCGCCAACTCCATCTGAGCTGGGCCCCGCGGCCGAGTCGCATCCAGCCGCCCTGGAGATTTTTATACGGGTACGACTTGTCGCCATGCATGCCTGTGCCACGCCGCGATGTGCCGATGAGATAGAGCGACTGTGCCGTCTCTCTCAGGTGGTTCGTACTGGTGCTTGCTCATCCCTCATGGGGAGAGACAGTGCTCAGTGGAGTCTTCGAGAGTCTGCGAGGGTGGGCCGAGTGCGAACTCGCCACGTACACACATCGCACTTAAAACTGTTGCCGGGCAAGCCGGCAAGGCAACGAATCTGGGGAGACGCGAGACTCCTCTCTGCCTCTCGCTGGACGGAGATCGGATCGAGAGCGCGGTGCGAAAGAGAGCGAGATAAACCCCTTCCAAGAGGCGAGAGGGCCGAGAGCGCGCGCTCCGCCCTCTACACCTCAGCGCTTTTTCGCCTCTCCGTTCTGCGTCGCCGAGGCCGGCGGAGGCGGAGGTTGAGCAGGGAGAGGGTGGGCGCCGTGCAGGATGACCACCGCGGCTCCGACGGCGGCGACGCCGATCTGCGCGAGAAGCGCGGCCGCCGACCCGTGCTCGGACAGGCCGCGAAGCTCGCCGCCTGGAGGGGTGGGGTGGGGGGGGGGGGGATGCCAGGTGCTGGAGGGCGTCTGTGTGCTCCAAGAGGGAGAGGAAGAGGCGAGGGGGTGCTCCAGGGATTAGGCGTGCGCCGGGACGCGCACCGATGCTTCCCCACGCCAAGCCGGCGCACAGCGCGCCACCGGCGGCGCCGTCCCCGCCGCCGCCCTCCGCGCCCTCGGAGGCGGCGAGCGCAGCCAGCAGCGGCGCGTGCGCAAGCAGGAGAAGCGAGCGGCGCAACGCGGCGCGCGAGTATGCCGGCGTCGGCGCGTACGGGAGCGGCAGCGCGCCGCTCCAGAGGAGGGCGGAGAGGGCGGCGAGTAGGCTGGTCACGACGGCAACCCCCACCCACAGCGCGGAGCACGCCCGCGGCAGCGCCATCAGCCAGCCGCCGAGCAGGGCAGGCAGCGCCACGCTGCCGCTCACGAGGCAGAGCTGGAGGGCGCCGCTCGGCGCGCGGCTGGCCCAGCGCGGCGCGGCGTCCCAGAGCAGGCCGACGTCGAGCGCCGCGAGCGGCAGCCACTCGAGCCGCAGGCTCTTGCCGCCGCCCGCAGCCTCGAGCGGCCAGAACGCGGTGCCGCCGACCTTCGACGGCCCGAGCAGGCGGTCAAAGGCGCCGGCGTCGGCAGCGGACTGCAGAGCGGCGCCGCAGCCGAGGGCTAGTATCAGCAGTGCGCCTGTCTGCGCGAGCGCCACCGGGAAATCGCGGTGAGTCGCCATACGGCCTTTTTTCTTTTTTCGCGACTGGCCCTCTTCCAACGAGCCCTCGAAATGGGTCCCTAAAAAGGGGAGGAACGTAATGGGGCCGCCTCGCGAAAGAAAAAAACGGTGACACGCCGCGGCCTTGCTTGAAAGCGAGGCGGAGGACCAGCTAGCTGCAAGAGTGATCGGCTTTCTGGCATTTTAACTGTGCTGCCGCCGATGATCACGTGGATCGCGTTGGCGATTCCTATCGTCGGAGCGGTCTCCACCTACCCAACTGTCGTCACTGACGATCAAGTTGTCGATCCGGGCGACTCGCTTCGTTTCGGCGCAGCGATCGCCGCTCTCGACAGCAGCACTGGCTGGGTCGCCGTGGGAGCGCCGGATACCGACGGAAACGCCGGATACCGCGGAGCAGTCACGCTTCTCAACCTCGAGTGTGCGACATGCGTCGAGGTCACCATCGGCGATAACCAGCTTCCACTCGCTGACTACACCTTGTTTGGCTCGGCCGTCGCGATGGTGCCGGATCTGGGCGGTGTGACGCTCGCCGTCGGTGCTCCAGGATGCGAACTGTTGGGTTGTGGACCCGATGCGAGAGCTGCGAGTGCAGGCACGGTCGCCATCACGCCCAGCCGCTCACACCTGCCGCTCACACCTGCCGCGCACCCGGCCGCTCTTGCAGGCGCCGTCTACCTGCTCCGGCTTGCCTCCGAGGCCGACTGCCAGGCGGATCCGGCCGCATGCCTGCTGTCGTGGGTCGTCATTGAGCCCATGCAGGGGGGCTTCAACCCGTCGTCAGCCGACCTGGACACGTACCAGCACTTTGGGCAGGCCATCGCAGCTCTGCCGGGCTTTCACAGCCATGGCGGCGCCGGGCTTGCGCTCGCGGTGGGCGCGGGCACAGACTTCGACGATGACATCCCTGGCGCGGGGATGACCGGAATTCAGGGCACCGTCTTCCTCCTTTTTATGGACACCGGCGTGCAGCTGCCGTGCCAACTGCCTCCACTCCTTCTCCTCTGTTTGCTAGATTTCACCGCCTCCGCCTCCCTGCAGGCGGCTGGCCGGCATCCGTCAACGTCACCTCGCACCGGCGCATCGAGTCGGGCAAGGGCATCGAGACCATCCCTACTGGCGGCGTGTTCGCCACCTCCCTCGCCGCCTTGACCGACTTGAACGGGGACGGCACTGCAGAGCTGGCTGTCGGAGGGAGCATGAACTCCGATCGTTCCGGCGACGCCTGGATCCTTTTCCTCGAGGCCGACGGCACCGTCAGCGGCAGCCTCGACCTCGGTGAGAGCCGTTCTCACTCCGCAGCGCCCCTCCACGCCCCCACTCTGCAGCCACACCACAGTCCACACCCACCCAACCGCCCACCTACCGCCGCCGCCAACCGCCGCACTGTTCTCTGTCGGCGCAGGAGTCAGCGCCGCCCTGCAGCCCAAAGACAAGTTTGGGTACTCGCTCGCGATGCTCGACGACATGGACGGAGATGGCACGCCCTCCCGCCCATCGCTGCATTTTGCCCTCCTCTGCCCGCCTCTGCCCGCCTCTGCCCTCCTCTGCCCTCCTCTGCCCGCCTCTGCCTCTCGTGCCCTCCTCTGCCCTCCTCTGCCCTCCTCTACCGAGGCGGCTCCCTCGCCCCCCCGCGCAGGCATGCCCGAGCTGGCTGTTGGTGCCGAGGGCAGCGGGGGCAGTGTCGGATCCGGAAATTCAGAGTCCGACGGCGCGGTATACATTTTGCTCCTCGGCAACGGCGGCGGTGCGGTCGATGTCAAGGATTGGACAGTGTGGCCCGGTCCCAAAGGAGCTGCGTCAGAGTACGGCGCGGCGGTCGCAGCCATGTCGGTACGCGGTGTTGCAGACCACCGCACGCCACCTCCCCCCCCCCTCCACGCTTACGCTGATTGTGTGTGCCTGTCCTCCCTATGCCTCTCCTCCGCAGGGCAAGCGCTTGCTCGTCGGGGCGCCAGCCGCTAGCGCGGTCCACGACATCACGTACTCGACAGATCCCAACAGCTGCACTGACTACATCGCCGAGGGCGTGAAGTGCGCCGGCCTGAGTGAGCTGTGTTGCGAGGTGGGGACCACGTGCGTCCGCGTGTGCCTGCAGGGTGTGGTGGGGACCACGTGCTTCGGCGAGTCGGAATGGCAATGTTTGTTTCCCTCGCCGCCGCCGCCCTCGCCCCCGTCGACGCCGCCACCCCAACCGCCGTCGCCGCCGCCGTCCGCCTCGCCGTCGCCGCCGCCGCCCTCCACCTCGCCGTCGCCACCACCGCCGTCCGCCTCGCCGTCGCCACCACCGCCGTCGGCCTCACCCTCGCCGCCGCCTCCCTCCGCCTCGCCCTCGCCACCACCGCCCTCCACCTCGCCCTCGCCGCCGCCGCCGTCCGCCTCGCCGTCGCCGCCGCCTCCCTCGGCCTCGCCCTCTCCGCCGCCTCCCTCGGCCTCGCCCTCGCCGCCGCCTCCGTCCGCCTCGCCCTCTCCACCGCCTCCCTCCGCCTCGCCCTCTCCGCCGCCGCCATCCGCCTCGCCCTCTCCGCCGCCTCCCTCGGCCTCGCCCTCGCCGCCGCCTCCGTCCGCCTCGCCCTCGCCGCCGCCTCCCTCCGCCTCGCCCTCGCCGCCGCCGCCCTCCGCCTCGCCCTCTCCGCCGCCTCCCTCCGCCTCGCCCTCGCCGCCGCCGCCCTCCGCCTCACCGTCGCCGCCGCCTCCGTCCGCCTCGCCCTCTCCGCCGCCTCCGTCCGCCTCGCCGTCGCCACCACCGCCGTCGGCCTCACCCTCGCCGCCGCCTCCCTCCGCCTCGCCCTCGCCACCACCGCCCTCCACCTCGCCCTCGCCGCCGCCGCCGTCCGCCTCGCCGTCGCCGCCGCCTCCCTCGGCCTCGCCCTCTCCACCGCCTCCCTCCGCCTCACCCTCGCCGCCGCCGCCCTCGGCCTCGCCCTCTCCGCCGCCTCCCTCCGCCTCGCCCTCTCCGCCGCCGCCGTCCGCCTCGCCCTCTCCGCCGCCTCCCTCGGCCTCGCCCTCTCCACCGCCTCCCTCCGCCTCACCCTCGCCGCCGCCGCCCTCGGCCTCGCCCTCTCCGCCGCCTCCCTCGGCCTCGCCCTCGCCGCCGCCTCCGTCCGCCTCGCCCTCTCCACCGCCTCCCTCCGCCTCGCCGTCGCCGCCGCCGCCCTCCGCCTCGCCCTCTCCACCGCCTCCCTCCGCCTCGCCCTCGCCGCCGCCGCCCTCCGCCTCGCCCTCGCCGCCGCCGCCATCCGCCTCGCCCTCTCCACCGCCGCCGTCCGCCTCACCGTCGCCGCCGCCTCCCTCCGCCTCGCCCTCTCCGCCGCCTCCGTCCGCCTCGCCCTCGCCGCCGCCTCCCTCCGCCTCACCCTCTCCACCGCCTCCCTCCGCCTCGCCGTCGCCACCACCGCCCTCCACCTCGCCCTCGCCGCCGCCTCCCTCCGCCTCGCCCTCACCGCCGCCTCCGTCCGCCTCACCCTCGCCGCCGCCTCCCTCCGCCTCACCCTCTCCGCCGCCTCCCTCCGCCTCGCCCTCTCCGCCGCCTCCCTCCGCCTCGCCCTCGCCGCCGCCTCCGTCCGCCTCACCCTCTCCGCCGCCGCCATCCGCCTCGCCCTCTCCGCCGCCTCCCTCGGCCTCGCCCTCGCCGCCGCCTCCGTCCGCCTCACCCTCACCGCCGCCTCCCTCGGCCTCGCCCTCTCCACCGCCGCCGTCCGCCTCGCCGTCGCCGCCGCCTCCCTCGGCCTCGCCCTCTCCACCGCCTCCCTCCGCCTCACCCTCGCCGCCGC
>NW_005200170.1:425886-430269 GCF_000372725.1 Emiliania huxleyi CCMP1516 | reverse complement strand
CCCAGCCCGCCGCCGCCCTTGCCGCCACCCCCAAGCCCACCACCGCCAAGTCCGCCGCGACCCTCGCCGCCGCCCCCTTCACCACCGCCTCCCTCGCCGCCGCCCTCGCCGCCGCCCTCCTCGCCGCCGCCATCGCCACCACCGCCAAGCTCGCCGCCGCCCTCGCCTCCGCCGCCGTCGCCGCCTCCGCCGTCGCCGCCTCCGCCCTCGCCGCCGCCGCCCTCGCGGCCACCACTGCCGCCACCGCCTTTGCTGCCGCCGCCGATCCCGCCACCGCCGTCGTTTCCGCCGCCGTTGTCACCTCCATTGTCCCCGCCACCCTCGCCACCTCCACCCTCTCCGCCCCCACCCAGCGGCCCGCCGCCCTCATCGCCTCCACCCTCTCGACCGATACCGTCTCCACCGCCGCCATCGCCGCCCCCGCCATTTCTGCCTGATCCAAGCCCGCCGCCACCATCTCCACCGCCGCCGACGCCGCCGCCGCCTCCCTCCCCACCTCCGCCCTTTCCGCCGCCGCCATCGCCGCCCTCTCCCTCGCCACCACCTGCGCCACCGCCGCTACCGCCGCCGCCGCCGCCGCCGCCGCCGCCCTCCTCGCCTCAGTCCCCGCCGCTGCCGCCGCCGCCGAAAGCTCCCGCCGATTTTCTAGTTCGCCCCTCGCCGATGGGGGCGGACCGGCTCCTCGAGGTCCCCGTCCTCGCTGTCACGCTCCTCGCCTCGTCGGGCGCCGTCGTCTTGTGCTCGAGGGCGACCGGCCAGCGGGTGGCCGAGGGGCCATACCTGCGCCTCCCCCTCGCCAGCTTGCAGGTGCTATCCGCCTCGCGCGTGCCTTGCACACACACAATTTTGCTGTTGCTGTGACGCTTTCTGTCCGTCGCCTCTGCCCTTCAGGTTGTGGCCGACGTCTTCCTCGCGGCCCACGCCTTTTGGGCCCGAGACATCCTCGGAGCGCTCTGGACCTCTGCCTGGTCCGTCCTCAGCGCCGTGCTCGTCGCATCATGCGCTTTGGCAGGATACGCCGCTCACGTGCTCCGCCGCTCACGACTACCGCCCCTGACCCCCCCTTTATCTGCTCCGCCGCCTTCGCTGCCGCCCTCGCCGCCACCATCTCCGCTGCCCTCGCCTCCAGCCTCGTCTCCGGCGCCACCACAACCTTTGCATCTCAATGGCCCGAAAGGCTCCGCTGGCTGGAGTCTCCCGTTCCGTCTCGCGCGGCGTGCGCCGCCCCCGCTGCCGCGCGACGCCTCCCCGCAGACGCCGTCGTCGACGTCCTCTCTCTCTCAAGAGTCTCGCGAGTCGGCGTTTCGGCAGGCCACGTCGAAGGAGGCTGCGTCGTCAGCCCTCGGCACGGCGGCGACTTGGGCGGCGCTCGCGCTGTCGCCTCTCAACGCTGAGGCACTCTACCTTCTGCCGTGGCGGCGCCGCTCCTACTTCCGCCTCCCCACCCTCGCGATGTGCGTTTGCGTGTCTGCCGTCGCGCTGCTGCACTCGGGAGGCATACTCGTCGTCAGCTTGCAGCTGCTCGCAGCCGCAAACGCCAAGGCCGACGATCTCGACGACGAGGGCCGCCTCGCCGCTGTCTACCTGGCGGTCTACGTCTCCTTGCTGCTTGCGGTCGCGGGGCTACTGCTCCGCGTCGGCCGCCTCTGCGCCATCAGCGCCCGCGCCCTGAACCTGAGCGCAGCGGTGATACGGCCGGCGAAGCTAGGGCGGTTCGCCATGAGGCGCGAGCAGGGCTCGCAGAAAGGCGGGGCTCGGCCGGCGACGGCGGCGGAGGCGCGCGCGCGGGCAACCGCGGCGAGGCAGGAGGAGGCGCGGCTCCTCGAGGAGGCTGCTGCTGCTGCCTCGATGTACCAGGTGCACCTCAGCTGCAACTCGGCCGTCTCTCGGCTATCTCTCAGTCTCCGCCTGTCTCCGCCTCGACGTGCTAGGTCTGCGACGTGCGTGACGAGCTGCTCGCCGCTGCCAACGTTGCGAGGGAGACGGCGGAGCGCGAAGAGGCGGAGGCGGTGCGGCTGGAGGAGCTGGAGGCGGAGCAGGCTGCTGCGGCGGCCAGCAGGCGGGCGAGCGTGGGAGGCCGGGTCTCGCTGCGCGACAGGCGCTCCAGCGGGGTGGTGGCCTCCTGGACGACGACGCCGCAGGGCGACTCGCTGTCTGCGGCGGTCGCGGCCGGGCCTCTGGCTTGCGACGGCATGCTGGCGAGGGCGAAGGTAGCTCGAGACGGGATGGAGGAAGCGCGCGCAAGGGCAGCTGCGGCTCGACGTGAGGAGAGCAGACTCCGGGCCGAGGCTGCCGCCGCCGCGGCGCTGCTGCAGATGTGCGATGTACGGGACGAGCTTCTCGCCGCTGCCAACCTGGCGGCGGAGGCGGCGGTGGGGGAGGATGCGGAGGCGACGAGGCTCGAGATCCTGGTCGAGGAGTACGAGGTGTGCGCTGATGCGGCGGCGGGCGGTATCAAGCGCAGCTCCGTCCGCGATGGGGTGCTCCAGCGGACAAGGGAGGCGCGAGTTGCGGCTGCGGCTTCTCGTGCTGCTGCCGGCCGGGCAGAGTCGACGGCGGTGAAGCTGGAGGAGGGCGCTACCTCCGCCGCTCCCGGCGAGCGCGATGCGGCTCTTGCTCGCGCGCGGGCGGCGCGGGAGGCGGCCGGTCGCGCGTCAGTTGAGGCGCATCGGCTCGAGGCGCTGGCGGCGGCCGCAGAAGCGTCCACCAAAGCCAACGTCTCCGCTGCTGCTGGTGACGCCAGTGACCACCCCGAGTCCTCTCGCCCTCGCGCCGCCGACGAAGCGCGTGCGACCGCCGCCGCTCGCACGCGCGTCGAGGTCGCCCTCTCTGGCGGCGGCGGCGGTAGCGCTGCGGCACAGGCGCAGCGACAGATCGCTGCGGAGACGAGCCGCAACCCCCACGTGCGTGAGGCGGCGGCGCGGCGGGTGGAGGAGGCTAGGCAGCGGGCGCGCTCCGAGCAATCCTCCGAAGCAAGGCTGTCCCAGAGAAACAGCGGCCTCGTCTCGGCGATTGAGGCGCAGCGCCGGTGGCTCACGGACCGGCTGGCGGGACGGCCAGAGCCGGCGGCACCGCGGTGCGCGACACGGCCTCCGAGACACACCTCCGAGACACACCTCCGAGACCGCCCTTCTGAGACCATATCGTGCGCTCCCGCGTCGATGCAGGCGCGACGTCGACCTCGAGGCCACCGACTGGATGAACGAGGCCGTGCTCGCCGGCAGGTCGTCTGCGGTCCTCCCCGGCATCTCGTCGGCGGCGCAGCGCCTGCCGGCGGACGGCGGTGCAGCAGCAAGCGTGGCGTGGGCAGACGTCGACCAGGCGCGCGAACGGCAAGGCCGCGTGGAGCGGGCGCGCGAGGCCTCCCTGGCCAGGGTAAGGAGCCTCTCCCCCGTGTCTTCGCCACGGCGACTTCGAGCACGCAGCAGCAGCAGCAGCAACAACAACAGATCGTCATCTCGGTCGCCCGTACGCTCGCCCGGTCGGTCGGAGAATAGCCCTGTCTCGCCGATCAGGGGCGCCGTCGCAAACTTGTTTCGCATCTGAGTGACCAAAGTGACGACTTTTCCGCTCGGGCCTCGGCATACAATGGTACTAGATAGTAATTCTATCAGGTAATTCTTTTTTGATGCGAACGCCAAAACTCATCATCGATCATTGGAACATGATGTCCCGCAGGGCTGGAGCGAAAAAAAGCAAACGAGTGGTCCCGGGGGCGCGGCCTCCCGCTCTCTCAGCAAGAGGGGACACATGGCGGATGGTGGTCGGGCCCTTGCCAGCCCGGCTCTGCCGGCTCAGCTTCAGGCTCCGGCGCCGCGGCGCCTTGCAACTCTGCGATCCGCGCCGCGAGTCGCGCGAGCTCCGCCTGTCGCGCGGCCGTGGCCCTCGGGCAGCAGTACGCGTCAATCTCTTGCCGCAACTGCCGAGCAGCGACCGCCACTGCGGGCCGTTGCGCCGGCGGCAAAACCTACAGCCCAATCCAGACTTCCCCTCCATCCCTCTGGCGAGCTGAGGTGGCGGGGCAGAGGAGGCTGCGCCGCCTGCAGCTGTGCGAGGAGCCTCGCGTGCAGACGCTGGTTGGCGGCGTGGCGCGCCTTGCGGTCGGCGACGCCACGCAATCGCACCTCGATGCGCCGCACCTATTCATTCCGCCGACGCTTTCAGCCTGGGCTGCCTCCCCTACACTTTCGATGCGCCTCGTTTTGTCTTCGTGCGCCTCCTCCTCCTCTGGCAACGTGCCGCCGGAGAGCGGTGACGTTGGCTCGGCCAAGGGCGGACCTCCCGCCGCTGCCGCCCCTCCCGCCGCTGCCACCCCTCTCGCTGCCACCCCTCTCGCCGCCGCCCCTCCCGCCGCCGCCCCCCCCGCAGGAGTAGCGCTGTCGC